>NW_025958211.1:0-46401 GCF_023159225.1 Perognathus longimembris pacificus | reverse complement strand
ATTTATGTGTTTGTTTGTTTGTCTATCTAATCTTTTGGGTTTTTATTTCTAATGAGGTCGACCAGTTGTCTATTTATTATTTTTTTTACTACGCATCAAGCTGCGCTGCTTGTCTTTGCTCCTGTGTGCTCGCGCACTCTCGCCTTTTCCACTTATTTTTATTTTTGATTTATTTTTTATTTATTTTGTCAATTTAAAAAAAATACACATCGTGCTGTGCTGTTTGTGTTTGCTTGAGTGCATTCGCGCGCTCTCGCTTTCTCCACTTTACAATTTTTTTGTTATTATTTATCTATTCCTGAGAGTTTATCTTATTTTTTATTTGTTTATTTAAATGAAGTCGACCAGTTGCCTGCCCTTCCTTCCATTATCCGTCACCGAGACAAACTGAACAAAGTTCTGAGGTCGACCTTGTAAAGATAAGGATTCAGGTCTGTCTGCTGTTTAACTTTGCTCCTGCGCGCACTGCCCTTCTCTCCACATTTATGTGTTTGTTTGTTTGTCTATCTAATCTTTTGGGTTTTTATTTCTAATGAGGTCGACCAGTTGTCTATGTATTATTTTTTTTACTACGCATCAAGCTGCCCGGCTTGTCTTTGCTCCTGTGTGCTCGCGCACTATCGCCTTTTCCACTTATTTTTATTTTTGATTTATTTTTGATTTATTTTGTCAATTTTAAAAAAAATACGCATCGTGCTGTGCTGTTTGTGTTTGCTTGAGTGCATACGTGCGCTCTCGCTTTCTCCACTTTACAATTTTTTTGTTATTATTTATCTATTCCTGAGAGTTTATCTTATTTTTTATTTGTTTATTTAAATGAAGTCGACCAGTTGCCTGCCCTTCCTTCCATTATCCGTCACCCAGACAAACTGAACAAAGTTCTGAGGTCGACCTTGTAAAGATAAGGATTCAGGTCTGTCTGCTGTTTACCTTTGCTCCTGCGCGCACTGCCCTTCTCTCCACATTTATGTGTTTGTTTGTTTGTCTATATAATCTTTTGGGTTTTTATTTCTAATGAGGTCGACCAGTTGTCTATTTATTATTTTTTTTACTACGCATGAAGCTGCGCTGCTTGTCTTTGCTCCTGTGTGCTCGCGCACTCTCGCCTTTTCCACTTATTTTTATTTTTGATTTATTTTGTCAATTTTTAAAAAAAATACGCAACGTGCTGTGCTGTTTGTGTTTGCTTGAGTGCATTCGCGCTCTCGCTTTCTCCACTTTACAATTTTTTTGTTATTATTTATCCATTCCTGAGAGTTTATCTTATTTTTTATTTGTTTATTTAAATGAAGTCGACCAGTTGCCTGCCCTTCCTTCCATTATCCGTCACCGAGACAAACAGAACAAAGTTCTGAGGTCGACCTTGTAATGATAAGGATTCAGGTCTGTCTGCTGTTTACCTTTGCTCCTGCGCGCACTGCCCTTCTCTCCACATTTATGTGTTTGTTTGTTTGTCTATCTAATCTTTTGGGTTTTTATTTCTAATGAGGTCGACCAGTTGTCTATTTATTATTTTGTTTAGTATGCCTCAAGCTGCGCTGCTTGTCTTTGCTCCTGTGTGCTCGCGCACTCTCGCCTTTTCCAATTAATTTATTTTTGATTTATTTTCGATTTATTTTGTCAATTTAAAAAAAAATACGCATCGTGCTGTGCTGTTTGTGTTTGCTTGAGTGCATTCGCGCGCTCTCGCTTTCTCCACTTTACAATTTTTTGTTATTATTTATCTATTCCTGAGAGTTTATCTTATTTTTTATTTGTTTATTTAAATGAAGTCGACCAGTTGCCTGCCCTTCCTTCCATTATCCGTCACCGAGACAAACTGAACAAAGTTCTGAGGTCGACCTTGTAAAGATAAGGATTCAGGTCTGTCTGCTGTTTACCTTTGCTCCTGCGCGCACTGCCCTTCTCTCCACATTTATGTGTTTGTTTGTTTGTCTATCTAATCTTTTGGGTTTTTATTTCTAATGAGGTCGACCAGTTGTCTATTTATTATTTTTTTTACTACGCATCAAGCTGCGCTGCTTGTCTTTGCTCCTGTGTGCTCGCGCACTCTCGCCTTTTCCACTTATTTTTATTTTTGATTTATTTTGTCAATTTAAAAAAAAATACGCATCGTGCTGTGCTGTTTGTGTTTGCTTGAGTGCATTCGTGTGCTCTCGCTTTCTCCAATTTACAATTTTTTTGTTATTATTTATCCATTCCTGAGTTTATCTTATTTTTTATTTGTTTACTTAAATGAAGTCGACCAGTTGCCTGCCCTTCCTTCCATTATCCGTCACCGAGACAAACTGAACAAAGTTCTGAGGTCGACCTTGTAAAGATAAGGATTCAGGTCTGTCTGCTGTTTACCTTTGCTCCTGCCCGCACTGCCCTTCTCTCCACATTTATGTGTTTGTTTGTTTGTCAATCTAATCTTTTGGGTTTTTATTTCTAATGAGGTCGACCAGTTGTCTATTTATTATTTTGTTTACTACGCATGAAGCTGCGCTGCTTGTCTTTGCTCCTGTGTGCTCGCGCACTCTCGCCTTTTCCACTTATTTTTATTTTTGATTTATTTTTGTTTTATTTTGTCAATTTATAAAAAAATACGCATGGTGCTGTGCTGTTTGTGTTTGCTTGAGTGCATTCGCGAGCTCTCGCTTTCTCCACTTTTCAATGTTTATGTTATTATTTATCTATTCCTGAGAGTTTATCTTATTTTTTATTTGTTTATTTAAATGAAGTCGACCAGTTGCCTGCCCTTCCTTCCATTATCCGTCACCGAGACAAACTGAACAAAGTTCTGAGGTCGACCTTGTAAAGATAAGGATTCAGGTCTGTCTGCTGTTTACCTTTGCTCCTGCGCGCACTGCCCTTCTCTCCACATTTATGTGTTTGTTTGTTTGTCTATCTAATCTTTTGGGTTTTTATTTCTAATGAGGTCGACCAGTTGTCTATTTATTATTTTTTTTACTACGCATCAAGCTGCGCTGCTTGTCTTTGCTCCTGTGTGCTCGCGCACTCTCGCCTTTTCCACTTATTTTTATTTTTGATTTATTTTTTATTTATTTTGTCAATTTAAAAAAAAATACGCATCGTGCTGTGCTGTTTGTGTTTGCTTGAGTGCATTCGCGCGCTCTCGCTTTCTCCACTTTACAATTTTTTTGTTATTATTTAACTATTCCTGAGAGTTTATCTTATTTTTTATTTGTTTATTTAAATGAAGTCGACCAGTTGCCTGCCCTTCCTTCCATTATCCGTCACCGAGACAAACTGAACAAAGTTCTGAGGTCGACCTTGTAAAGATAAGGATTCAGGTCTGTCTGCTGTTTACATTTGCTCCTGCGCGCACTGCCCTTCTCTCCACATTTATGTGTTTGTTTGTTTGTCTATCTAATCTTTTGGGTTTTTATTTCTAATGAGGTCGACCAGTTGTCTATTTATTATTTTTTTTACTACGCATCAAGCTGCGCTGCTTGTCTTTGCTCCTGTGTGCTCGCGCACTCTCGCCTTTTCCACTTATTTTTATCTTTGATTTATTTTGTCAATTTAAAAAAAAATACGCATCGTGCTGTGCTGTTTGTGTTTGCTTGAGTGCATTCGCGCGCTCTCGCTTTCTCCACTTTACAATTTTTTTGTTATTATTTATCTATTCCTGAGAGTTTATCTTATTTTTTATTTGTTTATTTAAATGAAGTCGACCAGTTGCCTGCCCTTCCTTCCATTATCCGTCACCGAGACAAACTGAACAAAGTTCTGAGGTCGACCTTGTAAAGATAAGGATTCAGGTCTGTCTGCTGTTTACTTTTGCTCCTCCGCGCACTGCCCTTCTCTCCACATTTATGTGTTTGTTTGTTTGTCTATCTAATCTTTTGGGTTATTATTTCTAATGAGGTCGACCAGTTGTCTATTTATTATTTTTTTTACTACGCATCAAGCTGCGCCGCTTGTCTTTGCTCCTGTGTGCTCGCGCACTCTCGCCTTTTCCACTTATTTTTATTTTTGATTTATTTTTGATTTATTTTGTCAATTTAAAAAAAAATACACATCGTGCTGTGCTGTTTGTGTTTGCGTGAGTGCATTCGCGCGCTCTCGCTTTCTCCACTTTACAATTTTTTTGTTATTATTTATCTATTCCTGAGAGTTTATCTTATTTTTTATTTGTTTATTTAAATGAAGTCGACCAGTTGCCTGCCCTTCCTTCCATTATCCGTCACCGAGACAAACTGAACAAAGGTCTGAGGTCGACCTTGTAAAGATAAGGATTCAGGTCTGTCTGCTGTTTACCTTTGCTCCTGCCCGCACTGCCCTTCTCTCCACATTTATGTGTTTGTTTGTTTGTCTATCTAATCTTTTGGGTTTTTATTTCTAATGAGGTCGACCAGGTGTCTATTTATTTTTTTTTTTACTATGCATCAAGCTGCGCTGCTTGTCTTTGCTCCTGTGTGCTCGCGCACTCTCGCCTTTTCCACTTATTTTTATTTTTGATTTACTTTGTCAATTTAAAATAAAAATACGCATCGTGCTGTGCTGTTTGTGTTTCCTTCAGTGCATTCGCGCGCTCTCGCTTTCTCCACTTTACAATTTTTTTGTTATTATTTATCTATTCCTGAGAGTTTATCTCATTTTATATTTGTTTATTTAAATGAAGTCGACCAGTTGCCTGCGCTTCCTTCCATTATCCGTCAACGAGACAAACTGAACAATGTTCTGAGGTCGACCTTGTAAAGATAAGGATTCAGGTCTGTCTGCTGTTTACCTTTGCTCCTGCGCGCACTGCCCTTCTCTCCACATTTATTTGTTTGTTTGTTTGTCTATCTAATCTTTTGAGTTTTTATTTCTAATGAGGTCGACCAGTTGTCTATTTATTATTTTTTTTACTACGCATCAAGCTGCGCTGCTTGTCTTTGCTCCTGTGTGCTTGCGCACTCTCGCCTTTTCCACTTATTTTTATTTTTGATTTATTTTTGAATTATTTTGTCAATTTTAAAAAAAAATACGCATCGTGCTGTGCTGTTTGTGTTTGCTTGAGTGCATTCGCGCGCTCTCGCTTTCTCCCCTTTACAATTTTTTTGTTATTATTTATCTATTCCTGAGAGTTTATCTTATTTTTTATTTGTTTACTTAAATGAAGTCGACCAGTTGCCTGCCCTTCCTTCCATTATCCGTCACCGGGACAAACTGAACAAAGTTCTGAGGTCGACCTTGTAAAGATAAGGATTCAGGTCTGTCTGCTGTTTACCTTTGCTCTTGCGCGCACTGCCCTTCTCTCCACATTTATGTGTTTGTTTGTTTGTCTATCTAATCTTTTGGGTTTTTATTTCTAATGAGGTCGACCAGTTGTCTATTTATTATTTTTTTACTACGCATCAAGCTGCGCTGCTTGTCTTTGCTCCTGTGTGCTCGCGCACTCTCGCCTTTTCCTCTTATTTTTATTTTTGATTTATTTTTGATTTATTTTGTCAATTTAAAAAAAAATACGCATCGTGCTGTGCTGTTTTTGTTTGCTTGAGTGCATTCGCGCGCTCTCGCTTTCTCCACTTTACAATTTTTTTGTTATTATTTATCCATTCCTGAGAGTTTATCTTATTTTTTATTTGTTTATTTAAATGAAGTCGACCAGTTGCCTGCCCTTCCTTCCATTATCCGTCACCGAGACAAACTGAACAAGTTCTGAGGTCGACCTTGTAAAGATAAGGATTCAGGTCTGTCTGCTGTTTACCTTTGCTCCTGCGCGCACTGCCCTTCTCTCCATATTTATGTGTTTGTTTGTTTGTCTATCTAATCTTTTGGGTTTTTATTTCTAATGAGGTCGACCAGTTGTCTATTTATTATTTTGTTTACTATGCATCAAGCTGCGCTGCTTGTCTTTGCTCCTGTGTGCTCGCGCACTCTCGCCTTTTCCAATTAATTTATTTTTGATTTATTTTTGATTTATTTTGTCAATTTAAAAAAAATACGCATCGTGCTGTGCTGTTTGTGTTTGCTTGAGTGCATTCGCGCGCTCTCGCTTTCTCCACTTTACAATTTTTTGTTATTATTTATCTATTCCTGAGAGTTTATCTTATTTTATTTGTTTATTTAAATGAAGTCGACCAGTTGCCTGCCCTTCCTTCCATTATCCGTCACCGAGACAAACTGAACAATGTTCTGAGGTCGACCTTGTAAAGATAAGGATTCAGGTCTGTCTGCTGTTTACCTTTGCTCCTGCGCGCACTGCCCTTCTCTCCACATTTATGTGTTTGTTTGTTTGTCTATCTAATCTTTTGGGTTTTTATTTCTAATGAGGTCGACCAGTTGTCTATTTATTATTTTTGTTACTACGCATCAAGCTGCGCTGCTTGTCTTTGCTCCTGTGTGCTCGCGCACTCTCGCCTTTTCCACTTATTTTTATTTTTGATTTATTTTTGATTTATTTTGTCAATTTAAAAAAAAATACGCATCGTGCTGTGCTGTTTGTGTTTGCTTGAGTGCATTGGTGCGCGCTCGCTTTCTCCAATTTACAATTTTTTTGTTATTATTTATCCATTCCTGAGTTTATCTTATTTTTTATTTGTTTATTTAAATGAAGTCGACCAGTTGCCTGCCCTTCCTTCCATTATCCGTCACCGAGACAAACTGAACAAAGTTCTGAGGTCGACCTTGTAAAGATAAGGATTCAGGTCTGTCTGCTGTTTACCTTTGCTCCTGCCCGCACTGCCATTCTCTCCACATTTATGTGTTTGTTTGTTTGTCTATCTAATCTTTTGGGTTTTTATTTCTAATGAGATCGACCAGTTGTCTATTTATTATTTTGTTTACTACGCATCAAGCTGCGCTGCTTGTCTTTGCTCCTGTGTGCTCGCGCACTCTCGCATTTTCCACTTATTTTTATTTTTGATTTATTTTTGTTTTATTTTGTCAATTTATAAAAAAATACGCATCGTGCTGTGCTGTTTGTGTTTGCTTGAGTGCATTCGCGAGCTCTCGCTTTCTCCACTTTTCAATTTTTATGTTATTATTTATCTATTCCTGAGAGTTTATCTTATTTTTTATTTGTTTATTTTAATGAAGTCGACCAGTTGCCTGCCCTTCCTTCCATTATCCGTCACCGAGACAAACTGAACAAAGTTCTGAGGTCGACCTTGTAAAGATAAGGATTCAGGTCTGTCTGCTGTTTACCTTTGCTCCTGCGCGCACTGCCCTTCTCTCCACATTTATGTGTTTGTTTGTTTGTCTATCTAATCTTTTGGGTTTTTATTTCTAATGAGGTCGACCAGTTGTCTATTTATTATTTTTTTTACTACGCATCAAGCTGCGCTGCTTGTCTTTGCTCCTGTGTGCTCGCGCACTCTCGCCTTTTCCACTTATTTTTATTTTTGATTTATTTTGTCAATTTAAAAAAAAATACTCATCGTGCTGTGCTGTTTGTGTTTGCTTGAGTGCATTCGCGCGCTCTCGCTTTCTCCACTTTACAATTTTTTTGTTATTATTTATCTATTCCTGAGAGTTTATCTTATTTTTTATTTGTTTATTTAAATGAAGTCGACCAGTTGCCTGCCCTTCCTTCCATTATCCGTCACCGAGACAAACTGAACAATGTTCTGAGGTCGACCTTGTAAAGATAAGGATTCAGGTCTGTCTGCTGTTTACCTTTGCTCCTGCGGGCACTGCCCTTCTCTCCACATTTAGGTGTTTGTTTGTTTGTCTATCTAATCTTTTGGGTTTTTATTTCTAATGAGGTAGACCGGTTGTCTATTTATTATTTTTTTTACTACGCATCAAGCTGTGCTGCTTGTCTTTGCTCCTGTGTGCTCGCGCACTCTCGCCTTTTCCACTTATTTTTATTTTTGATTTATTTTGTCAATTTAAAAAAAAAATACGCATCGTGCTATGCTGTTTGTGTTTGCTTGAGTGCATTCGTGTGCTCTCGCTTTCTCCAATTTACAATTTTTTTGTTATTATTTATCCATTCCTGAGTTTATCTTATTTTTTATTTGTTTATTTAAATGGAGTCGACCAGTTGCCTGCCCTTCCTTCCATTATCCGTCACCGAGACAAACTGAACAAAGTTCTGAGGTCGACCTTGTAAAGATAAGGATTCAGGTCTGTCTGCTGTTTACCTTTGCTCCTGCCCGCACTGCCCTTCTCTCCACATTTATGTGTTTGTTTGTTTGTCTATCTAATCTTTTGGGTTTTTATTTCTAATGAGGTCGACCAGTTGTCTATTTATTATTTTGTTTACTACGCATGAAGCTGCGCTGCTTGTCTTTGCTCCTGTGTGCTCGCGCACTCTCGCCTTTTCCACTTATTTTTATTTTTGATTTATTTTTGTTTTATTTTGTCAATTTATAAAAAAATACGCATGGTGCTGTGCTGTTTGTGTTTGCTTGAGTGCATTCGCGAGCTCTCGCTTTCTCCACTTTTCAATGTTTATGTTATTATTTATCTATTCCTGAGAGTTTATCTTATTTTTTATTTGTTTATTTAAATGAAGTCGACCAGTTGCCTGCCCTTCCTTCCATTATCCGTCACCGAGACAAACTGAACAAAGTTCTGAGGTCGACCTTGTAAAGATAAGGATTCAGGTCTGTCTGCTGTTTACCTTTGCTCCTGCGCGCACTGCCCTTCTCTCCACATTTATGTGTTTGTTTGTTTGTCTATCTAATCTTTTGGGTTTTTATTTCTAATGAGGTCGACCAGTTGTCTATTTATTATTTTTTTTACTACGCATCAAGCTGCGCTGCTTGTCTTTGCTCCTGTGTGCTCGCGCACTCTCGCCTTTTCCACTTACTTTTATTTTTGATTTATTTTGTCAATTTAAAAAAAAATACGCATCGTGCTGTGCTGTTTGTGTTTGCTTGAGTGCATTCGCGCGCTCTCGCTTTCTCCACTTTACAATTTTTTTGTTATTATTTATCTATTCCTGAGAGTTTATCTTATATTTTATTTGTTTATTTAAATGAAGTCGACCAGTTGCCTGCCCTTCCTTCCATTATCCGTCACCGAGACAAACTGAACAATGTTCTGAGGTCGACCTTGTAAAGATAAGGAGTCAGGTCTGTCTGCTGTTTACCTTTGCTCCTGCGCGCACTGCCCTTCTCTCCACATTTATGTGTTTGTTTGTTTGTCTATCTAATCTTTTGGGTTTTTATATCTAATGAGGTCGACCGGTTGTCTATTTATTATTTTTTTTACTACGCATCAAGCTGCGCTGCTTGTCTTTGCTCCTGTGTGCTCGCGCACTCTCGCCTTTTCCACTTATTTTTATTTTTGATTTATTTTGTCAATTTAAAAAAAAAATACGCATCGTGCTGTGCTGTTTGTGTTTGCTTGAGTGCATTCGTGTGCTCTCGCTTTCTCCAATTTACAATTTTTTTGTTATTATTTATCCATTCCTGAGTTTATCTTATTTTTTATTTGTTTATTTAAATGGAGTCGACCAGTTGCCTGCCCTTCCTTCCATTATCCGTCACCGAGACAAACTGAACAAAGTTCTGAGGTCGACCTTGTAAAGATAAGGATTCAGGTCTGTCTGCTGTTTACCTTTGCTCCTGCCCGCACTGCCCTTCTCTCCACATTTATGTGTTTGTTTGTTTGTCTATCTAATCTTTTGGGTTTTTATTTCTAATGAGGTCGACCAGTTGTCTATTTATTATTTTTTTTACTACGCATCAAGCTGCGCTGCTTGTCTTTGCTCCTGTGTGCTCGCGCACTCTCGCCTTTTCCACTTATTTTTATTTTTGATTTATTTTGTCAATTTAAAAAAAATACGCATCGTGCTGTGCTGTTTGTGTTTGCTTGAGTGCATTCGCGCGCTCTCTCTTTCTCCACTTTACAATTTTTTTGTTATTATTTATCTATTCCTGAGAGTTTATCTTATTTTTTATTTGTTTATTTAAATGAAGTCGACCAGTTGCCTGCCCTTCCTTCCATTATCCGTCACCGAGACAAACTGAAAAAAGTTCTGAGGTCGACCTTGTAAAGATAAGGATTCAGGTCTGTCTGCTGTTTACCTTTGCTCCTGCGCGCACTGCCCTTCTCTCCACATTTATGTGTTTCTTTGATTGTCTACCTAATCTTTTGGGTTTTTATTTCTAATGAGGTCGACCAGTTGTCTATTTATTATTTTTTTTACTACGCATCAAGCTGCGCTGCTTGTCTTTGCTCCTGTGTGCTCGCGCACTCTCGGATTTTCCACTTATTTTTATTTTTGATTTATTTTTGAATTATTTTGTCAATTTTAAAAAAAAATACGCATCGTGCTGTGCTGTTTGTGTTTGCTTGAGTGCATTCGTGCGCTCTCGCTTTCTCCAATTTACAATTTTTTTGTTATTATTTATCCATTCCTGAGTTTATCTTATTTTTTATTTGTTTATTTAAATGAAGTCGACCAGTTGCCTGCCCTTCCTTCCATTATCCGTCACCGAGACAAACTGAACAAAGTTCTGAGGTCGACCTTGTAAAGATAAGGATTCAGGTCTGTCTGCTGTTTACCTTTGCTCCTGCGCGCACTGCCCTTCTCTCCACATTTATGTGTTTGTTTGTTTGTCTAACTAATCTTTTGGGTTTTTATTTCTAATGAGGTCGACCAGTTGTCTATTTATTATTTTGTTTACTACGCATCAAGCTGCGCTGGTTGTCTTTGCTCCTGTGTGCTCGCGCACTCTCGCCTTTTCCACTTATTTTTATTTTTGATTTATTTTTGATTTATTTTGTCAATTTAAAAAAAATACGCATCGTGCTGTGCTGTTTGTGTTTGCTTGAGTGCATTCGCGCGCTCTCGCTTTCTCCACTTTACAATTTTTTTGTTATTATTTAACTATTCCTGAGAGTTTATCTTATTTTTTATTTGTTTATTTAAATGAAGTCGACCAGTTGCCTGCCCTTCCTTCCATTATGCGTCACCGAGACAAACTCAACAAAGTTCTGAGGTCGACCTTGTAAAGATAAGGATTCAGGTCTGTCTGCTGTTTACATTTGCTCCTGCGCGCACTGCCCTTCTCTCCACATTTATGTGTTTGTTTGTTTGTCTATCTAATCTTTTGGGTTTTTATTTCTAATGAGGTCGACCAGTTGTCTATTTATTATTTTTTTTACTACGCATCAAGCTGCGCTGCTTGTCTTTGCTCCTGTGTGCTCGCGCACTCTCGCCTTTTCCACTTATTTTTATCTTTGATTTATTTTGTCAATTTAAAAAAAAATACGCATCGTGCTGTGCTGTTTGTGTTTGCTTGAGTGCATTCGCGCGCTCTCGCTTTCTCCACTTTACAATTTTTTTGTTATTATTTATCTATTCCTGAGAGTTTATCTTATTTTTTATTTGTTTATTTAAATGAAGTCGACCAGTTGCCTGCCCTTCCTTCCATTATCCGTCACCGAGACAAACTGAACAAAGTTCTGAGGTCGACCTTGTAAAGATAAGGATTCAGGTCTGTCTGCTGTTTACCTTTGCTCCTGCGCGCACTGCCCTTCTCTCCACATTTATGTGTTTGTTTGTTTGTCTATCTAATCTTTTGGGTTTTTATTTCTAATGAGTTCGACCAGTTGTCTATTTATTATTTTTTTTACTACGCATTAAGCTGCGCCGCTTGTCTTTGCTCCTGTGTGCTCGCGCACTCTCGCCTTTTCCACTTATTTTTATTTTTGATTTATTTTTGATTTATTTTGTCAATTTAAAAAAAAATACACATCGTGCTGTGCTGTTTGTGTTTGCTTGAGTGCATTCGCGCGCTCTCGCTTTCTCCACTTTACAATTTTTTTGTTATTATTTATCTATTCCTGAGAGTTTATCTTATTTTGTATTTGTTTATTTAAATGAAGTCGACCAGTTGCCTGCCCTTCCTTCCATTATCCGTCACCGAGACAAACTGAACAAAGTTCTGAGGTCGACCTTGTAAAGATAAGGATTCAGGTCTGTCTGCTGTTTACCTTTGCTCCTGCGCGCACTACCCTTCCCTCCACATTTATGTGTTTGTTTGTTTGTCTATCTAATCTTTTGGGTTTTTATTTCTAATGAGGTCGACCAGTTGTCTATTATTTTTTTTACTACGCATCAAGCTGCGCTGCTTGTCTTTGCTCCTGTGTGCTCGCGCACTCTCGCCTTTTCCACTTATTTTTATTTTTGATTTATTTTTGATATATTTTGTCAATTTAAAAAAAAATACGCATCGTGCTGTGCTGTTTGTGTTTGCTTGAGTGCATTCGCGCGCTCTCGCTTTCTCCACTTTACAATTTTTTTGTTATTATTTATCTATTCCTGAGAGTTTATCTTATTTTTTATTTGTTTATTTAAATGAAGTCCACCAGTTGACTGCCCTTCCTTCCATTATCCGTCACCGAGACAAACTGAACAATGTTCTGAGGTCGACCTTGTAAAGATAAGGATTCAGGTCTGTCTGCTGTTTACCTTTGCTCCTGCGCGCACTGCCCTTCTCTCCACATTTATGTGTTTGTTTGTTTGTCTATCTAATCTTTTGGGTTTTTATTTCTAATGAGGTCGACCAGTTGTCTATTTATTATTTTTTTTACTACGCATCAAGCTGCGCTGCTTGTCTTTGCTCCTGTGTGCTCGCGCACTCTCGCCTTTTCCACTTATTTTTATTTTTGATTTATTTTTGTTTTATTTTGTCAATTTATAAAAAAATACGCATGGTGCTGTGCTGTTTGTGTTTGCTTGAGTGCATTCGCGAGCTCTCGCTTTCTCCACTTTTCAATGTTTATGTTATTATTTATGTATTCCTGAGAGTTTATCTTATTTTTTATTTGTTTATTTAAATGAAGTCGACCAGTTGCCTGCCCTTCCTTCCATTATCCGTCACCGAGACAAACTGAACAAAGTTCTGAGGTCGACCTTGTAAAGATAAGGATTCAGGTCTGTCTGCTGTTTACCTTTGCTCCTGCGCGCACTGCCCTTCTCTCCACATTTATGTGTTTGTTTGTTTGTCTATCTAATCTTTTGGGTTTTTATTTCTAATGAGGTCGACCAGTTGTCTATTTATTATTTTTTTTACTACGCATCAAGCTGCGCTGCTTGTCTTTGCTCCTGTGTGCTCGCGCACTCTCGCCTTTTCCACTTATTTTTATTTTTGATTTATTTTGTCAATTTAAAAAAAAATACGCATCGTGCTGTGCTGTTTGTGTTTGCTTGAGTGCATTCGCGCGCTCTCGCTTTCTCCACTTTACAATTTTTTTGTTATTATTTATCTATTCCTGAGAGTTTATCTTATTTTTTATTTGTTTATTTAAATGAAGTCGACCAGTTGCCTGCCCTTCCTTCCATTATCCGTCACCGAGACAAACTGAACAATGTTCTGAGGTCGACCTTGTAAAGATAAGGATTCAGGTCTGTCTGCTGTTTACCTTTGCTCCTGCGCGCACTGCCCTTCTCTCCACATTTATGTGTTTGTTTGTTTGTCTATCTAATCTTTTGGGTTTTTATTTCTAATGAGGTCGACCAGTTGTCTATTTATTATTTTTTTTACTACGCATCAAGCTGCGCTGCTTGTCTTTGCTCCTGTGTGCTCGCGCACTCTCGCCTTTTCCTCTTATTTTTATTTTTGATTTATTTTTTATTTATTTTGTCAATTTTAAAAAAAATACGCATCGTGCTGTGCTGTTTGTGTTTGCTTGAGTGCATTCGTGCGCTCTCGCTTTCTCCAATTTACAATTTTTTTGTTATTATTTATCCATTCCTGAGTTTATCTTATTTTTTATTTGTTTACTTAAATGAAGTCGACCAGTTGCCTGCCCTTCCTTCCATTATCCGTCACCGAGACAAACTGAACAAAGTTCTGAGGTCGACCTTGTAAAGATAAGGATTCAGGTCTGTCTGCTGTTTACCTTTGCTCCTGCCCGCACTGCCCTTCTCTCCACATTTATGTGTTTGTTTGTTTGTCTATCTAATCTTTTGGGTTTTTATTTCTAATGAGGTCGACCAGTTGTCTATTTATTATTTTTTTTACTACGCATCAAGCTGCGCTGCTTGTCTTTGCTCCTGTGTGCTCGCGCACTCTCGCCTTTTCCACTTATTTTTATTTTTGATTTATTTTTGATTTATTTTGTCAATTTAAAAAAAAATTACGCATCGTGCTGTGCTGTTTGTGTTTGCTTGAGTGCATTCGCGCGCTCTCGCTTTCTCCACTTTACAATTTTTTTGTTATTATTTAACTATTCCTGAGAGTTTATCTTATTTTTTATTTGTTTATTTAAATGAAGTCGACCAGTTGCCTGCCCTTCCTTCCATTATGCGTCACCGAGACAAACTCAACAAAGTTCTGAGGTCGACCTTGTAAAGATAAGGATTCAGGTCTGTCTGCTGTTTACATTTGCTCCTGCGCGCACTGCCCTTCTCTCCACATTTATGTGTTTGTTTGTTTGTCTATCTAATCTTTTGGGTTTTTATTTCTAATGAGGTCGACCAGTTGTCTATTTATTATTTTTTTTACTACGCATCAAGCTGTGCTGCTTGTCTTTGCTCCTGTGTGCTCGCGCACTCTCGCCTTTTCCACTTATTTTTATCTTTGATTTATTTTGTCAATTTAAAAAAAAATACGCATCGTGCTGTGCTGTTTGTGTTTGCTTGAGTGCATTCGCGCGCTCTCGCTTTCTCCACTTTACAATTTTTTTGTTATTATTTATCTATTCCTGAGAGTTTATCTTATTTTTTATTTGTTTATTTAAATGAAGTCGACCAGTTGCCTGCCCTTCCTTCCATTATCCGTCACCGAGACAAACTGAACAAAGTTCTGAGGTCGACCTTGTAAAGATAAGGATTCAGGTCTGTCTGCTGTTTACCTTTGCTCCTGCGCGCACTGCCCTTCTCTCCACATTTATGTGTTTGTTTGTTTGTCTATCTAATCTTTTGGGTTTTTATTTCTAATGAGTTCGACCAGTTGTCTATTTATTATTTTTTTTACTACGCATCAAGCTGCGCCGCTTGTCTTTGCTCCTGTGTGCTCGCGCACTCTCGCCTTTTCCACTTATTTTTATTTTTGATTTATTTTTGATTTATTTTGTCAATTTAAAAAAAAATACACATCGTGCTGTGCTGTTTGTGTTTGCTTGAGTGCATTCGCGCGCTCTCGCTTTCTCCACTTTACAATCTTTTTGTTATTATTTATCTATTCCTGAGAGTTTATCTTATTTTTTATTTGTTTATTTAAATGAAGTCGACCAGTTGCCTGCCCTTCCTTCCATTATCCGTCACCGAGACAAACTGAACAAAGTTCTGAGGTCGACCTTGTAAAGATAAGGATTCAGGTCTGTCTGCTGTTTACCTTTGCTCCTGCGCGCACTGCCCTCTCTCCACATTTATGTGTTTGTTTGTTTGTCTATCTAATCTTTTGGGTTTTTATTTCTAATGAGGTCGACCAGTTGTCTATTTATTATTTTTTTTACTACGCATCAAGCTGCGCTGCTTGTCTTTGCTCCTGTGTGCTCGCGCACTCTCGCCTTTTCCACTTATTTTTATTTTTGATTTATTTTTTATTTATTTTGTCAATTTAAAAAAAAATACGCATCGTGCTGTGCTGTTTGTGTTTGCTTGAGTGCATTCGCGCGCTCTCGCTTTCTCCACTTTACAATTTTTTTGTTATTATTTATCTATTCCTGAGAGTTTATCTTATTTTTTATTTGTTTATTTAAATGAAGTCGACCAGTTGCCTGCCCTTCCTTCCATTATCCGTCACCGAGACAAACTGAACAAAGTTCTGAGGTCGACCTTGTAAAGATAAGGATTCAGGTCTGACTGCTGTTTACCTTTGCTCCTGCGGCACTGCCCTTCTCTCCACATTTAGGTGTTTGTTTGTTTGTCTATCTAATCTTTTGGGTTTTTATTTCTAATGAGGTAGACCGGTTGTCTATTTATTATTTTTTTTACTACGCATCAAGCTGTGCTGCTTGTCTTTGCTCCTGTGTGCTCGCGCACTCTCGCCTTTTCCACTTATTTTTATTTTTGATTTATTTTGTCAATTTAAAAAAAAAATACGCATCGTGCTATGCTGTTTGTGTTTGCTTGAGTGCATTCGTGTGCTCTCGCTTTCTCCAATTTACAATTTTTTTGTTATTATTTATCCATTCCTGAGTTTATCTTATTTTTTATTTGTTTATTTAAATGGAGTCGACCAGTTGCCTGCCCTTCCTTCCATTATCCGTCACCGAGACAAACTGAACAAAGTTCTGAGGTCGACCTTGTAAAGATAAGGATTCAGGTCTGTCTGCTGTTTACCTTTGCTCCTGCCCGCACTGCCCTTCTCTCCACATTTATGTGTTTGTTTGTTTGTCTATCTAATCTTTTGGGTTTTTATTTCTAATGAGGTCGACCAGTTGTCTATTTATTATTTTGTTTACTACGCATGAAGCTGCGCTGCTTGTCTTTGCTCCTGTGTGCTCGCGCACTCTCGCCTTTTCCACTTATTTTTATTTTTGATTTATTTTTGTTTTATTTTGTCAATTTATAAAAAAATACGCATGGTGCTGTGCTGTTTGTGTTTGCTTGAGTGCATTCGCGAGCTCTCGCTTTCTCCACTTTTCAATGTTTATGTTATTATTTATCTATTCCTGAGAGTTTATCTTATTTTTTATTTGTTTATTTAAATGAAGTCGACCAGTTGCCTGCCCTTCCTTCCATTATCCGTCACCGAGACAAACTGAACAAAGTTCTGAGGTCGACCTTGTAAAGATAAGGATTCAGGTCTGTCTGCTGTTTACCTTTGCTCCTGCGCGCACTGCCCTTCTCTCCACATTTATGTGTTTGTTTGTTTGTCTATCTAATCTTTTGGGTTTTTATTTCTAATGAGGTCGACCAGTTGTCTATTTATTATTTTTTTTACTACGCATCAAGCTGCGCTGCTTGTCTTTGCTCCTGTGTGCTCGCGCACTCTCGCCTTTTCCACTTACTTTTATTTTTGATTTATTTTGTCAATTTAAAAAAAAATACGCATCGTGCTGTGCTGTTTGTGTTTGCTTGAGTGCATTCGCGCGCTCTCGCTTTCTCCACTTTACAATTTTTTTGTTATTATTTATCTATTCCTGAGAGTTTATCTTATATTTTATTTGTTTATTTAAATGAAGTCGACCAGTTGCCTGCCCTTCCTTCCATTATCCGTCACCGAGACAAACTGAACAATGTTCTGAGGTCGACCTTGTAAAGATAAGGAGTCAGGTCTGTCTGCTGTTTACCTTTGCTCCTGCGCGCACTGCCCTTCTCTCCACATTTATGTGTTTGTTTGTTTGTCTATCTAATCTTTTGGGTTTTTATATCTAATGAGGTCGACCGGTTGTCTATTTATTATTTTTTTTACTACGCATCAAGCTGCGCTGCTTGTCTTTGCTCCTGTGTGCTCGCGCACTCTCGCCTTTTCCACTTATTTTTATTTTTGATTTATTTTGTCAATTTAAAAAAAAAATACGCATCGTGCTGTGCTGTTTGTGTTTGCTTGAGTGCATTCGTGTGCTCTCGCTTTCTCCAATTTACAATTTTTTTGTATTATTTATCCATTCCTGAGTTTATCTTATTTTTTATTTGTTTATTTAAATGGAGTCGACCAGTTGCCTGCCCTTCCTTCCATTATCCGTCACCGAGACAAACTGAACAAAGTTCTGAGGTCGACCTTGTAAAGATAAGGATTCAGGTCTGTCTGCTGTTTACCTTTGCTCCTGCCCGCACTGCCCTTCTCTCCACATTTATGTGTTTGTTTGTTTGTCTATCTAATCTTTTGGGTTTTTATTTCTAATGAGGTCGACCAGTTGTCTATTTATTATTTTTTTTACTACGCATCAAGCTGCGCTGCTTGTCTTTGCTCCTGTGTGCTCGCGCACTCTCGCCTTTTCCACTTATTTTTATTTTTGATTTATTTTGTCAATTTAAAAAAAATACGCATCGTGCTGTGCTGTTTGTGTTTGCTTGAGTGCATTCGCGCGCTCTCTCTTTCTCCACTTTACAATTTTTTTGTTATTATTTATCTATTCCTGAGAGTTTATCTTATTTTTTATTTGTTTATTTAAATGAAGTCGACCAGTTGCCTGCCCTTCCTTCCATTATCCGTCACCGAGACAAACTGAAAAAGTTCTGAGGTCGACCTTGTAAAGATAAGGATTCAGGTCTGTCTGCTGTTTACCTTTGCTCCTGCGCGCACTGCCCTTCTCTCCACATTTATGTGTTTCTTTGATTGTCTACCTAATCTTTTGGGTTTTTATTTCTAATGAGGTCGACCAGTTGTCTATTTATTATTTTTTTTACTACGCATCAAGCTGCGCTGCTTGTCTTTGCTCCTGTGTGCTCGCGCACTCTCGGATTTTCCACTTATTTTTATTTTTGATTTATTTTTGAATTATTTTGTCCAATTTTAAAAAAAAATACGCATCGTGCTGTGCTGTTTGTGTTTGCTTGAGTGCATTCGTGCGCTCTCGCTTTCTCCAATTTACAATTTTTTTGTTATTATTTATCCATTCCTGAGTTTATCTTATTTTTTATTTGTTTATTTAAATGAAGTCGACCAGTTGCCTGCCCTTCCTTCCATTATCCGTCACCGAGACAAACTGAACAAAGTTCTGAGGTCGACCTTGTAAAGATAAGGATTCAGGTCTGTCTGCTGTTTACCTTTGCTCCTGCGCGCACTGCCCTTCTCTCCACATTTATGTGTTTGTTTGTTTGTCTAACTAATCTTTTGGGTTTTTATTTCTAATGAGGTCGACCAGTTGTCTATTTATTATTTTGTTTACTACGCATCAAGCTGCGCTGGTTGTCTTTGCTCCTGTGTGCTCGCGCACTCTCGCCTTTTCCACTTATTTTTATTTTTGATTTATTTTTGATTTATTTTGTCAATTTAAAAAAAATACGCATCGTGCTGTGCTGTTTGTGTTTGCTTGAGTGCATTCGCGCGCTCTCGCTTTCTCCACTTTACAATTTTTTTGTTATTATTTAACTATTCCTGAGAGTTTATCTTATTTTTTATTTGTTTATTTAAATGAAGTCGACCAGTTGCCTGCCCTTCCTTCCATTATGCGTCACCGAGACAAACTCAACAAAGTTCTGAGGTCGACCTTGTAAAGATAAGGATTCAGGTCTGTCTGCTGTTTACATTTGCTCCTGCGCGCACTGCCCTTCTCTCCACATTTATGTGTTTGTTTGTTTGTCTATCTAATCTTTTGGGTTTTTATTTCTAATGAGGTCGACCAGTTGTCTATTTATTATTTTTTTTACTACGCATCAAGCTGCGCTGCTTGTCTTTGCTCCTGTGTGCTCGCGCACTCTCGCCTTTTCCACTTATTTTTATCTTTGATTTATTTTGTCAATTTAAAAAAAATACGCATCGTGCTGTGCTGTTTGTGTTTGCTTGAGTGCATTCGCGCGCTCTCGCTTTCTCCACTTTACAATTTTTTTGTTATTATTTATCTATTCCTGAGAGTTTATCTTATTTTTTATTTGTTTATTTAAATGAAGTCGACCAGTTGCCTGCCCTTCCTTCCATTATCCGTCACCGAGACAAACTGAACAAAGTTCTGAGGTCGACCTTGTAAAGATAAGGATTCAGGTCTGTCTGCTGTTTACCTTTGCTCCTGCGCGCACTGCCCTTCTCTCCACATTTATGTGTTTGTTTGTTTGTCTATCTAATCTTTTGGGTTTTTATTTCTAATGAGTTCGACCAGTTGTCTATTTATTATTTTTTTTACTACGCATTAAGCTGCGCCGCTTGTCTTTGCTCCTGTGTGCTCGCGCACTCTCGCCTTTTCCACTTATTTTTATTTTTGATTTATTTTTGATTTATTTTGTCAATTTAAAAAAAAATACACATCGTGCTGTGCTGTTTGTGTTTGCTTGAGTGCATTCGCGCGCTCTCGCTTTCTCCACTTTACAATTTTTTTGTTATTATTTATCTATTCCTGAGAGTTTATCTTATTTTGTATTTGTTTATTTAAATGAAGTCGACCAGTTGCCTGCCCTTCCTTCCATTATCCGTCACCGAGACAAACTGAACAAAGTTCTGAGGTCGACCTTGTAAAGATAAGGATTCAGGTCTGTCTGCTGTTTACCTTTGCTCCTGCGCGCACTACCCTTCCCTCCACATTTATGTGTTTGTTTGTTTGTCTATCTAATCTTTTGGGTTTTTATTTCTAATGAGGTCGACCAGTTGTCTATTATTTTTTTACTACGCATCAAGCTGCGCTGCTTGTCTTTGCTCCTGTGTGCTCGCGCACTCTCGCCTTTTCCACTTATTTTTATTTTTGATTTATTTTTGATATATTTTGTCAATTTAAAAAAAAATACGCATCGTGCTGTGCTGTTTGTGTTTGCTTGAGTGCATTCGCGCGCTCTCGCTTTCTCCACTTTACAATTTTTTTGTTATTATTTATCTATTCCTGAGAGTTTATCTTATTTTTTATTTGTTTATTTAAATGAAGTCCACCAGTTGACTGCCCTTCCTTCCATTATCCGTCACCGAGACAAACTGAACAATGTTCTGAGGTCGACCTTGTAAAGATAAGGATTCAGGTCTGTCTGCTGTTTACCTTTGCTCCTGCGCGCACTGCCCTTCTCTCCACATTTATGTGTTTGTTTGTTTGTCTATCTAATCTTTTGGGTTTTTATTTCTAATGAGGTCGACCAGTTGTCTATTTATTATTTTTTTTACTACGCATCAAGCTGCGCTGCTTGTCTTTGCTCCTGTGTGCTCGCGCACTCTCGCCTTTTCCACTTATTTTTATTTTTGATTTATTTTTGTTTTATTTTGTCAATTTATAAAAAAATACGCATGGTGCTGTGCTGTTTGTGTTTGCTTGAGTGCATTCGCGAGCTCTCGCTTTCTCCACTTTTCAATGTTTATGTTATTATTTATGTATTCCTGAGAGTTTATCTTATTTTTTATTTGTTTATTTAAATGAAGTCGACCAGTTGCCTGCCCTTCCTTCCATTATCCGTCACCGAGACAAACTGAACAAAGTTCTGAGGTCGACCTTGTAAAGATAAGGATTCAGGTCTGTCTGCTGTTTACCTTTGCTCCTGCGCGCACTGCCCTTCTCTCCACATTTATGTGTTTGTTTGTTTGTCTATCTAATCTTTTGGGTTTTTATTTCTAATGAGGTCGACCAGTTGTCTATTTATTATTTTTTTACTACGCATCAAGCTGCGCTGCTTGTCTTTGCTCCTGTGTGCTCGCGCACTCTCGCCTTTTCCACTTATTTTTATTTTTGATTTATTTTGTCAATTTAAAAAAAAATACGCATCGTGCTGTGCTGTTTGTGTTTGCTTGAGTGCATTCGCGCGCTCTCGCTTTCTCCACTTTACAATTTTTTTGTTATTATTTATCTATTCCTGAGAGTTTATCTTATTTTTTATTTGTTTATTTAAATGAAGTCGACCAGTTGCCTGCCCTTCCTTCCATTATCCGTCACCGAGACAAACTGAACAATGTTCTGAGGTCGACCTTGTAAAGATAAGGATTCAGGTCTGTCTGCTGTTTACCTTTGCTCCTGCGCGCACTGCCCTTCTCTCCACATTTATGTGTTTGTTTGTTTGTCTATCTAATCTTTTGGGTTTTTATTTCTAATGAGGTCGACCAGTTGTCTATTTATTATTTTTTTTACTACGCATCAAGCTGCGCTGCTTGTCTTTGCTCCTGTGTGCTCGCGCACTCTCGCCTTTTCCTCTTATTTTTATTTTTGATTTATTTTTTATTTATTTTGTCAATTTTAAAAAAATACGCATCGTGCTGTGCTGTTTGTGTTTGCTTGAGTGCATTCGTGCGCTCTCGCTTTCTCCAATTTACAATTTTTTTGTTATTATTTATCCATTCCTGAGTTTATCTTATTTTTTATTTGTTTACTTAAATGAAGTCGACCAGTTGCCTGCCCTTCCTTCCATTATCCGTCACCGAGACAAACTGAACAAAGTTCTGAGGTCGACCTTGTAAAGATAAGGATTCAGGTCTGTCTGCTGTTTACCTTTGCTCCTGCCCGCACTGCCCTTCTCTCCACATTTATGTGTTTGTTTGTTTGTCTATCTAATCTTTTGGGTTTTTATTTCTAATGAGGTCGACCAGTTGTCTATTTATTATTTTTTTTACTACGCATCAAGCTGCGCTGCTTGTCTTTGCTCCTGTGTGCTCGCGCACTCTCGCCTTTTCCACTTATTTTTATTTTTGATTTATTTTGATTTATTTTGTCAATTTAAAAAAAAATTACGCATCGTGCTGTGCTGTTTGTGTTTGCTTGAGTGCATTCGCGCGCTCTCGCTTTCTCCACTTTACAATTTTTTTGTTATTATTTAACTATTCCTGAGAGTTTATCTTATTTTTTATTTGTTTATTTAAATGAAGTCGACCAGTTGCCTGCCCTTCCTTCCATTATGCGTCACCGAGACAAACTCAACAAAGTTCTGAGGTCGACCTTGTAAAGATAAGGATTCAGGTCTGTCTGCTGTTTACATTTGCTCCTGCGCGCACTGCCCTTCTCTCCACATTTATGTGTTTGTTTGTTTGTCTATCTAATCTTTTGGGTTTTTATTTCTAATGAGGTCGACCAGTTGTCTATTTATTATTTTTTTTACTACGCATCAAGCTGTGCTGCTTGTCTTTGCTCCTGTGTGCTCGCGCACTCTCGCCTTTTCCACTTATTTTTATCTTTGATTTATTTTGTCAATTTAAAAAAAAATACGCATCGTGCTGTGCTGTTTGTGTTTGCTTGAGTGCATTCGCGCGCTCTCGCTTTCTCCACTTTACAATTTTTTTGTTATTATTTATCTATTCCTGAGAGTTTATCTTATTTTTTATTTGTTTATTTAAATGAAGTCGACCAGTTGCCTGCCCTTCCTTCCATTATCCGTCACCGAGACAAACTGAACAAAGTTCTGAGGTCGACCTTGTAAAGATAAGGATTCAGGTCTGTCTGCTGTTTACCTTTGCTCCTGCGCGCACTGCCCTTCTCTCCACATTTATGTGTTTGTTTGTTTGTCTATCTAATCTTTTGGGTTTTTATTTCTAATGAGTTCGACCAGTTGTCTATTTATTATTTTTTTTACTACGCATCAAGCTGCGCCGCTTGTCTTTGCTCCTGTGTGCTCGCGCACTCTCGCCTTTTCCACTTATTTTTATTTTTGATTTATTTTGATTTATTTTGTCAATTTAAAAAAAAATACACATCGTGCTGTGCTGTTTGTGTTTGCTTGAGTGCATTCGCGCGCTCTCGCTTTCTCCACTTTACAATCTTTTTGTTATTATTTATCTATTCCTGAGAGTTTATCTTATTTTTTATTTGTTTATTTAAATGAAGTCGACCAGTTGCCTGCCCTTCCTTCCATTATCCGTCACCGAGACAAACTGAACAAAGTTCTGAGGTCGACCTTGTAAAGATAAGGATTCAGGTCTGTCTGCTGTTTACCTTTGCTCCTGCGCGCACTGCCCGTCTCTCCACATTTATGTGTTTGTTTGTTTGTCTATCTAATCTTTTGGGTTTTTATTTCTAATGAGGTCGACCAGTTGTCTATTTATTATTTTTTTTACTACGCATCAAGCTGCGCTGCTTGTCTTTGCTCCTGTGTGCTCGCGCACTCTCGCCTTTTCCACTTATTTTTATTTTTGATTTATTTTTTATTTATTTTGTCAATTTAAAAAAAAATACGCATCGTGCTGTGCTGTTTGTGTTTGCTTGAGTGCATTCGCGCGCTCTCGCTTTCTCCACTTTACAATTTTTTGTTATTATTTATCTATTCCTGAGAGTTTATCTTATTTTTTATTTGTTTATTTAAATGAAGTCGACCAGTTGCCTGCCCTTCCTTCCATTATCCGTCACCGAGACAAACTGAACAAAGTTCTGAGGTCGACCTTGTAAAGATAAGGATTCAGGTCTGACTGCTGTTTACCTTTGCTCATGCGCGCACTGCCCTTCTCTCCACATTTATGTGTTTGTTTGTTTGTCTATCTAATCTTTTGGGTTTTTATTTCTAATGAGGTCGACCAGTTGTCTATTTATTATTTTTTTTACTACGCATCAAGCTGCGCTGCTTGTCTTTGCTCCTGTGTGCTCGCGCACTCTCGCCTTTTCCACTTATTTTTATTTTGATTTATTTTTGTTTATTTTGTCAATTTATAAAAAAATACGCATCGTGCTGTGCTGTTTGTGTTTGCTTGAGTGCATTCGCGAGCTCTCGCTTTCTCCAATTTACAATTTTTTTGTTATTATTTATCCATTCCTGAGTTTATCTTATTTTTTATTTGTTTATTTAAATGAAGTCGACCAGTTGCCTGCCCTTCCTTCCATTATCCGTCACCGAGACAAACTGAACAAAGTTCTGAGGTCGACCTTGTAAAGATAAGGATTCAGGTCTGTCTGCTGTTTACCTTTGCTCCTGCCCGCACTACCCTTCGCTCCACATTTATGTGTTTGTTTGTTTGTCTATCTAATCTTTTGGGTTTTTATTTCTAATGAGGTCGACCAGTTGTCTATTATTTTTTTTACTACGCATCAAGCTGCGCTGCTTGTCTTTGCTCCTGTGGGCTCGCGCACTCTCGCCTTTTCCACTTATTTTTATTTTTGATTTATTTTTGATATATTTTGTCAATTTAAAAAAAAATACGCATCGTGCTGTGCTGTTTGTGTTTGCTTGAGTGCATTCGCGCGCTCTCGCTTTCTCCACTTTACAATTTTTTTGTTATTATTTATCTATTCCTGAGAGTTTATCTTATTTTTTATTTGTTTATTTAAATGAAGTCCACCAGTTGCCTGCCCTTCCTTCCATTATCCGTCACCGAGACAAACTGAACAATGTTCTGAGGTCGACCTTGTAAAGATAAGGATTCAGGTCTGTCTGCTGTTTACCTTTGCTCCTGCGCGCACTGCCCTTCTCTCCACATTTATGTGTTTGTTTGTTTGTCTATCTAATCTTTTGGGTTTTTATTTCTAATGAGGTCGACCAGTTGTCTATTTATTATTTTTTTACTACGCATCAAGCTGCGCTGCTTGTCTTTGCTCCTGTGTGCTCGCGCACTCTCGCCTTTTCCACTTATTTTTATTTTTGATTTATTTTTGATTTATTTTGTCAATTTTAAAAAAAAATACGCATCGTGCTGTGCTGTTTGTGTTTGCTTGAGTGCATTCGTGCGCTCTCGCTTTCTCCACTTTACAATTTTTTTGTTATTATTTATCTATTCCTGAGAGTTTATCTTATTTTTTATTTGTTTATTTAAATGAAGTCGACCAGTTGCCTGCCCTTCCTTCCATTATCCGTCACCGAGACAAACTGAACAAAGTTCTGAGGTCGACCTTGTAAAGATAAGGATTCAGGTCTGTCTGCTGTTTACCTTTGCTCCTGCGCGCACTGCCCTTCTCTCCACATTTATGTGTTTGTTTGTTTGTCTATCTAATCTTTTGGGTTTTTATTTCTAATGAGGTCGACCAGTTGTCTATTTATTATTTTTTTTACTACGCATCAAGCTGCGCTGCTTGTCTTTGGTCTTGTGTGTTCGAGCACTCTCGCCTTTTCCACTTATTTTTATTTTTGATTTATTTTGTTTTATTTTGTCAATTTATAAAAAAATACGCATGGTGCTGTGCTGTTTGTGTTTGCTTGAGTGCATTCGCGAGCTCTCGCTTTCTCCACTTTTCAATGTTTATGTTATTATTTATCTATTCCTGAGAGTTTATCTTATTTTTTATTTGTTTATTTAAATGAAGTCGACCAGTTGCCTGCCCTTCCTTCCATTATCCGTCACCGAGACAAACTGAACAAAGTTCTGAGGTCGACCTTGTAAAGATAAGGATTCAGGTCTGTCTGCTGTTTACCTTTGCTCCTGCGCGCACTGCCCTTCTCTCCACATTTATGTGTTTGTTTGTTTGTCTATCTAATCTTTTGGGTTTTTATTTCTAATGAGGTCGACCAGTTGTCTATTTATTATTTTTTTTACTACGCATCAAGCTGCGCTGCTTGTCTTTGCTCCTGTGTGCTCGCGCACTCTCGCCTTTTCCACTTATTTTTATTTTTGATTTATTTTGTCAATTTAAAAAAAAATACGCATCGTGCTGTGCTGTTTGTGTTTGCTTGAGTGCATTCGCGCGCTCTCGCTTTCTCCACTTTACAATTTTTTTGTTATTATTTATCTATTCCTGAGAGTTTATCTTATTTTTTATTTGTTTATTTAAATGAAGTCGACCAGTTGCCTGCCCTTCCTTCCATTATCCGTCACCGAGACAAACTGAACAATGTTCTGAGGTCGACCTTGTAAAGATAAGGATTCAGGACTGTCTGCTGTTTACCTTTGCTCCTGCGCGCACTGCCCTTCTCTCCACATTTATGTGTTTGTTTGTTTGTCTATCTAATCTTTTGGGTTTTTATTTCTAATGAGGTCGACAGTTGTCTATTTATTATTTTTTTTACTACGCATCAAGCTGCGCTGCTTGTCTTTGCTCCTGTGTGCTCGCGCACTCTCGCCTTTTCCTCTTATTTTTATTTTTGATTTATTTTTGATTTACTTTGCCAATTTTAAAAAAAAATACGCATCGTGCTGTGCTGTTTGTGTTTGCTTGAGTGCATTCGTGCGCTCTCGCTTTCTCCAATTTACAATTTTTTTGTTATTATTTATCCATTCCTGAGTTTATCTTATTTTTTATTTGTTTAATTAAATGAAGTCGACCAGTTGCCTGCCCTTCCTTCCATTATCCGTCACCGACACAAACTGAACAAAGTTCTGAGGTCGACCTTGTAAAGATAAGGATTCAGGTCTGTCTGCTGTTTACCTTTGCTCCTGCGCGCACTGCCCTTCTCTCCACATTTATGTGTTTGTTTGTTTGTCTATCTAATCTTTTGGGTTTTTATTTTTAATGAGGTCGACCAGTTGTCTATTTATTATTTTTTTTACTACGCATCAAGCTGCGCTGCTTGTCTTTGCTCCTGTGTGCTCGCGCACTCTCGCCTTTCCACTTATTTTTATTTTTGATTTATTTTGTCAATTTTAAAAAAAAATACGCATCGTGCTGTGCTGTTTGTGTTTGCTTGACTGCATTCGCGCGCTCTCACTTTCTCCACTTTACAATTTTTTGTTATTATTTATCTATTCCTGAGAGTTTATCTTATTTTTTATTTGTTTATTTAAATGAAGTCGACCAGTTGCCTGCCCTTCCTTCCATTATCCGTCACCGAGACAAACTGAACAAAGTTCTGAGGTCGACCTTGTAAAGATAAGGATTCAGGTCTGTCTGCTGTTTACCTTTGCTCCTGCGCGCACTGCCCTTCTCTCCACATTTATGTGTTTGTTTGTTTGTCTATCTAATCTTTTGGTTTTTATTTCTAATGAGGTCGACCAGTTGTCTATTTATTATTTTTTTTACTACGCATCAAGCTGCGCTGCTTGTCTTTGCTCCTGTGTGCTCGCGCACTCTCGCCTTTTCCACTTATTTTTATTTTGATTTATTTTTGATTTATTTTGTCAATTTAAAAAAAATTACGCATCGTGCTGTGCTGTTTGTGTTTGCTTGAGTGCATTCGCGCGCTCTCGCTTTCTCCACTTTACAATTTTTTTGTTATTATTTATCCATTCCTGAGTTTATCTTATTTTTTATTTGTTTATTTAAATGAAGTCGACCAGTTGCCTGCCCTTCCTTCCATTATCCGTCACCGACACAAACTGAACAAAGTTCTGAGGTCGACCTTGTAAAGATAAGGATTCAGGTCTGTCTGCTGTTTACATTTGCTCCTGCGCGCACTGCCCTTCTCTCCACATTTATGTGTTTGTTGGTTTGTCTATCTAATCTTTTGGGTTTTTATTTCTAATGAGGTCGACCAGTTGTCTATTTATTATTTTTTTTACTACGCATCAAGCTGCGCTGCTTGTCTTTGCTCCTGTGTGCTCGCGCACTCTCGCCTTTTCCACTTATTTTTATTTTTGATTTATTTTGTCAATTTAAAAAAAAATACGCATCGTGCTGTGCTGTTTGTGTTTGCTTGAGTGCATTCGCGCGCTCTCGCTTTCTCCAATTTACAATTTTTTTTGTTATTATTTATCCATTCCTGAGTTTATCTTATTTTTTATTTGTTTATTTAAATGAAGTCGACCAGTTGCCTGCCCTTCCTTCCATTATCCGTCACCGAGACAAACTGAACAAAGTTCTGAGGTCGACCTTGTAAAGATAAGGATTCAGGTCTGTCTGCTGTTTACCTTTGCTCCTGCCCGCACTGCCCTTCTCTCCACTTTATGTGTTTGTTTGTTGTCTATCTAATCTTTTGGGTTTTTATTTCTAATGAGGTCGACCAGTTGTCTATTTATTATTTTGTTTACTACGCATCAAGCTGCGCTGCTTGTCTTTGCTCCTGTGTGCTCGCGCACTCTCGCCTTTTCCACTTATTTTTATTTTTGATTTATTTTTGATTTATTTTGTCATTTTAAAAAAAAATACGCATCGTGCTGTGCTGTTTGTGTTTGCTTGAGTGCATTCGTGCGCTCTCGCTTTCTCCACTTTACAATTTTTTTGTTATTATTTATCTATTCCTGAGAGTTTATCTTATTTTTTATTTGTTTATTTAAATGAAGTCGACCAGTTGCCTGCCCTTCCTTCCATTATCCGTCATCGAGACAAACTGAACAAAGTTCTGAGGTCGACCTTGTAAAGATAAGGATTCAGGTCTGTCTGCTGTTTACCTTTGCTCCTGCGCGCACTGCCCTTCTCTCCACATTTATGTGTTTGTTTGTTTGTCTATCTAATCTTTTGGGTTTTTATTTCTAATGAGGTCGACCAGTTGTCTATTTATTATTTTTTTACTACGCATCAAGCTGCGCTGCTTGTCTTTGCTCTTGTGTGTTCGAGCACTCTCGCCTTTTCCACTTATTTTTATTTTTGATTTATTTTTGATTTATTTTGTCAATTTATAAAAAAATACGCATGGTGCTGTGCTGTTTGTGTTTGCTTGAGTGCATTCGCGAGCTCTCGCTTTCTCCACTTTTCAATGTTTATGTTATTATTTATCTATTCCTGAGAGTTTATCTTATTTTTTATTTGTTTATTTAAATGAAGTCGACCAGTTGCCTGCCCTTCCTTCCATTATCCGTCACCGAGACAAACTGAACAAAGTTCTGAGGTCGACCTTGTAAAGATAAGGATTCAGGTCTGTCTGCTGTTTACCTTTGCTCCTGCGCGCACTGCCCTTCTCTCCACATTTATGTGTTTGTTTGTTTGTCTATCTAATCTTTTGGGTTTTTATTTCTAATGAGGTCGACCAGTTGTCTATTTATTATTTTTTTACTACGCATCAAGCTGCGCTGCTTGTCTTTGCTCCTGTGTGCTCGCGCACTCTCGCCTTTTCCACTTATTTTTATTTTTGATTTATTTTTGATTTATTTTGTCAATTTTAAAAAAAAATACGCATCGTGCTGTGCTGTTTGTGTTTGCTTGAGTGCATTCGTGCGCTCTCGCTTTCTCCACTTTACAATTTTTTTGTTATTATTTATCTATTCCTGAGAGTTTATCTTATTTTTTATTTGTTTATTTAAATGAAGTCGACCAGTTGCCTGCCCTTCCTTCCATTATCCGTCACCGAGACAAACTGAACAAAGTTCTGAGGTCGACCTTGTAAAGATAAGGATTCAGGTCTGTCTGCTGTTTACCTTTGCTCCTGCGCGCACTGCCCTTCTCTCCACATTTATGTGTTTGTTTGTTTGTCTATCTAATCTTTTGGGTTTTTATTCTAATGAGGTCGACCAGTTGTCTATTTATTATTTTTTTTACTACGCATCAAGCTGCGCTGCTTGTCTTTGCTCTTGTGTGTTCGAGCACTCTCGCCTTTTCCACTTATTTTTATTTTTGATTTATTTTTGTTTTATTTTGTCAATTTATAAAAAAATACGCAT
Organism: Perognathus longimembris pacificus; assembly: GCF_023159225.1. Lineage (NCBI taxonomy): Eukaryota > Metazoa > Chordata > Mammalia > Rodentia > Heteromyidae > Perognathus > Perognathus longimembris. The sequence continues at coordinate 16,612 of NW_025958211.1, read as the reverse complement.
GGTGCTGTGCTGTTTGTGTTTGCTTGAGTGCATTCGCGAGCTCTCGCTTTCTCCACTTTTCAATGTTTATGTTATTATTTATCTATTCCTGAGAGTTTATCTTATTTTTTATTTGTTTATTTAAATGAAGTCGACCAGTTGCCTGCCCTTCCTTCCATTATCCGTCACCGAGACAAACTGAACAAAGTTCTGAGGTCGACCTTGTAAAGATAAGGATTCAGGTCTGTCTGCTGTTTACCTTTGCTCCTGCGCGCACTGCCCTTCTCTCCACATTTATGTGTTTGTTTGTTTGTCTGTCTAATCTTTTGGGTTTTTATTCTAATGAGGTCGACCAGTTGTCTATTTATTATTTTTTTTACTACGCATCAAGCTGCGCTGCTTGTCTTTGCTCCTGTGTGCTCGCGCACTCTCGCCTTTTCCACTTATTTTATTTTTGATTTATTTTGTCAATTTAAAAAAAAATACGCATCGTGCTGTGCTGTTTGTGTTTGCTTGAGTGCATTCGCGCGCTCTCGCTTTCTCCACTTTACAATTTTTTTGTTATTATTGATCTATTCCTGAGAGTTTATCTTATTTTTTATTTTTTTATTTAAATGAAGTCGTCCAGTTGCCTGCCCTTCCTTCCATTATCCGTCACCGAGACAAACTGAACAAAGTTCTGAGGTCGACCTTGTAAAGCTAAGGATTCAGGTCTGTCTGCTGTTTACCTTTGCTCCTGCGCGCACTACCCTTCGCTCCACATTTATGTGTTTGTTTGTTTGTCTATCTAATCTTTTGGGTTTTTATTTCTAATGAGGTCGACCAGTTGCCTATTATTTTTTTTACTACGCATCAAGCTGCGCTGCTTGTCTTTGCTCCTGTGTGCTCGCGCACTCTCGCCTTTTCCACTTATTTTTATTTTTGATTTATTTTTGATATATTTTGTCAATTTAAAAAAAATACGCATCGTGCTGTGCTGTTTGTGTTTGCTTGAGTGCATTCGCGCGCTCTCGCTTTCTCCACTTTACAATTTTTTTGTTATTATTTATCTATTCCTGAGAGTTTATCTTATTTTTTATTTGTTTATTTAAATGAAGTCCACCAGTTGCCTGCCCTTCCTTCCATTATCCGTCACCGAGACAAACTGAACAAAGTTCTGAGGTCGACCTTGTAAAGATAAGGATTCAGGTCTGTCTGCTGTTTACCTTTGCTCCTGCGCGCACTGCCCTTCTCTCCACATTTATGTGTTTGTTTGTTTGTCTATCTAATCTTTTGGGTTTTTATTTCTAATGAGGTCGACCCAGTTGTCTATTTATTATTTTTTTTACTACGCATCAAGCTGCGCTGCTTGTCTTTGCTCCTGTGTGCTCGCGCACTCTCGCCTTTTCCACTTATTTTTATTTTTGATTTATTTTGTCAATTTAAAAAAATACGCATCGTGCTGTGCTGTTTGTGTTTGCTTGAGTGCATTCGCGCGCTCTCGCTTTCTCCACTTTACAATTTTTTTGTTATTATTTATCTATTCCTGAGAGTTTATCTTATTTTTTATTTGTTTATTTAAATGAAGTCGACCAGTTGCCTGCCCTTCCTTCCATTATCCGTCACCGAGACAAACTGAACAAAGTTCTGAGGTCGACCTTGTAAAGATAAGGATTCAGGTCTGTCTGCTGTTTACCTTTGCTCCTGCGCGCACTGCCCTTCTCTCCACATTTATGTGTTTGTTTGTTTGTCTATCTAATCTTTTGGGTTTTTATTTCTAATGAGGTCGACCAGTTGTCTATTTATTATTTTTGTTACTACGCATCAAGCTGCGCTGCTTGTCTTTGCTCCTGTGTGCTCGCGCACTCTCGCCTTTTCCACTTATTTTTATTTTTGATTTATTTTGTCAATTTAAAAAAAAAATACGCATCGTGCTGTGCTGTTTGTGTTTGCTTGAGTGCATTCGCGCGCTCTCGCTTTCTCCACTTTACAATTTTTTGTTATTATTTATCTATTCCTGAGAGTTTATCTTAATTTTTATTTGTTTATTTAAATGAAGTCGACCAGTTGCCTGCCCTTCCTTCCATTATCCGTCACCGAGACAAACTGAACAATGTTCTGAGGTCGACCTTGTAAAGATAAGGATTCAGGTCTGTCTGCTGTTTACCTTTGCTCCTGCGCGCACTGCCCTTCTCTCCACATTTATGTGTTTGTTTGTTTGTCTATCTAATCTTTTGGGTTTTTATTTCTAATGAGGTCGACCTGTTGTCTATTTATTATTTTTTTTACTACGCATCAAGCTGCGCTGCTTGTCTTTGCTCCTGTGTGCTCGCGCACTCTCGCCTTTTCCTCTTATTTTTATTTTTGATTTATTTTTGATTTATTTTGTCAATTTTAAAAAAAATACGCATCGTGCTGTGCTGTTTGTGTTTGCTTGAGTGCATTCGTGCGCTCTCGCTTTCTCCAATTTACAATTTTTTTTGTTATTATTTATCCATTCCTGAGTTTATCTTATTTTTTATTTGTTTATTTAAATGAAGTCGACCAGTTGCCTGCCCTTCCTTCCATTATCCGTCACCGAGACAAACTGAACAAAGTTCTGAGGTCGACCTTGTAAAGATAAGGATTCAGGTCTGTCTGCTGTTTACCTTTGCTCCTGCGCGCATTGCCCTTCTCTCCACATTTATGTGTTTGTTTGTTTGTCTATCTAATCTTTTGGGTTTTTATTTTTAATGAGGTCGACCAGTTGTCTATTTATTATTTTTTTTACTACGCATCAAGCTGCGCTGCTTGTCTTTGCTCCTGTGTGCTCGCGCACTCTCGCCTTTTCCACTTATTTTTATTTTTGATTTATTTTGTCAATTTAAAAAAAAAATACGCATCGTGCTGTGCTGTTTGTGTTTGCTTGAGTGCATTCGCGCGCTCTCGCTTTCTCCACTTTACAATTTTTTGTTATTATTTAAATATTCCTGAGAGTTTATCTTATTTTTTATTTGTTTATTTAAATGAAGTCGACCAGTTGCCTGCCCTTCCTTCCATTATCCGTCACCGAGACAAACTCAACAAAGTTCTGAGGTCGACCTTGTAAAGATAAGGATTCAGGTCTGTCTGCTGTTTACATTTGCTCCTGCGCGCACTGCCCTTCTCTCCACATTTATGTGTTTGTTTGTTTGTCTATCTAAACTTTTGGGTTTTTATTTCTAATGAGGTCGACCAGTTGTCTATTTATTATTTTTTTTACTACGCATCAAGCTGCGCTGCTTGTCTATGCTCCTGTGTGCTCGCGCACTCTCGCCTTTTCCACTTATTTTTATTTTTGATTTATTTTGTCAATTTAAAAAAAAATACGCATCGTGCTGTGCTGTTTGTGTTTGCTTGAGTGCATTCGCGCGCTCTCGCTTTCTCCACTTTACAATTTTTTTGTTATTATTTATCTATTCCTGAGAGTTTATCTTATTTTTTATTTGTTTATTTAAATGAAGTCGACCAGTTGCCTGCCCTTCCTTCCATTATCCGTCACCGAGACAAACTGAACAAAGTTCTGAGGTCGACCTTGTAAAGATAAGGATTCAGGTCTGTCTGCTGTTTACCTTTGCTCCTGCGCGCACTGCCCTTCTCTCCACATTTATGTGTTTGTTTGTTTGTCTATCTAATCTTTTGGGTTTTTATTTCTAATGAGGTCGACCAGTTGTCTATTTATTATTTTTTTTACTACGCATCAAGCTGCGCCGCTTGTCTTTGCTCCTGTGTGCTCGCGCACTCTCGCCTTTTCCACTTATTTTTATTTTTGATTTATTTTTGATTTATTTTGTCAATTTAAAAAAATACACATCGTGCTGTGCTGTTTGTGTTTGCTTGAGTGCATTCGCGCGCTCTCGCTTTCTCCACTTTACAATTTTTTGTTATTATTTATCTATTCCTGAGAGTTTATCTTATTTTTTATTTGTTTATTTAAATGAAGTCGATCAGTTGCCTGCCCTTCCTTCCATTATCCGTCACCGAGACAAACTGAACAAAGTTCTGAGGTCGACCTTGTAAAGATAAGGATTCAGGTCTGTCTGCTGTTTAACTTTGCTCCTGCGCGTACTGCCCTTCTCTCCACATTTATGTGTTTGTTTGTTTGTCTATCTAATCTTTTGGGTTTTTATTTCTAATGAGGTCGACCAGTTGTCTATTTATTATTTTTTTCTACGCATCAAGCTGAGCTGCTTGTCTTTGCTCCTGTGTCCTCGCGCACTCTCGCCTTTTCCACATATTTTTATTTTTGATTTAGTTTTGATTTATTTTGTCAATTAAAAAAAAATACGCATCGTGCTGTGCTGTTTGTGTTTGCTTGAGTGCATTCGCGCGCTCTCTCTTTCTCCAATTTACAATTTTTTTGTTATTATTTATCCATCCTGAGTTTATCTTATTTTTTATTTGTTTATTTAAATGAAGTCGACCAGTTGCCTGCCCTTCCTTCCATTATCCGTCACCGAGACAAACTGAACAAAGTTCTGAGGTCGACCTTGTAAAGATAAGGATTCAGGTCTGTCTGCTGTTTACCTTTGCTCCTGCGCGCACTGCCCTTCTCTCCACATTTATGTGTTTGTTTGTTTGTCTATCTAATCTTTTGGGTTTTTATTTCTAATGAGGTCGACCAGTTGTCTATTTATTATTTTTTTTACTACGCATCAAGCTGCGCTGCTTGTCTTTGCTCCTGTGTGCTCGCGCACTCTCGCCTTTTCCACTTATTTTTATTTTTGATTTATTTTGTCAATTTTAAAAAAAAATACGCATCGTGCTGTGCTGTTTTTGTTTGCTTGAGTGCATTCGTGCGCTCTCGCTTTCTCCAATTTACAATTTTTTTGTTATTATTTATGCATTCTGAGTTTATCTTATTTTTTATTTGTTTATTTAAATGAGTCGACCAGTTGCCTGCCCTTCCTTCCTTATCCGTCACCGAGACAAACTGAACAATGTTCTGAGGTCGACCTTGTAAAGATAAGGATTCAGGTCTGTCTGCTGTTTACCTTTGCTCCTGAGCGCACTGCCCTTCTCTCCACATTTATGTGTTTGTTTGTTTGTCTATCTAATCTTTTGGGTTTTTATTTCTAATGAGGTCGACCAGTTGTCTATTTATTATTTTTTTTACTACGCATCAAGCTGCGCTGCTTGTCTTTGCTCCTGTGTGCTCGCGCACTCTTGCCTTTTCACTTATTTTTATTTTTGATTTATTTTTGATTTATTTTGTCAATTTAAAAAAATACGCATGGTGCTGTGCTGTTTGTGTTTGCTTGAGTGCATTCGCGCGCTCTCGCTTTCTCCACTTTACAATTTTTTTGTTATTATTTATCTATTCCTGAGAGTTTATCTTATTTTTTATTTGTTTATTTAAATGAAGTCGACCAGTTGCCTGCCCTTCCTTCCATTATCCGTCACCGAGACAAACTGAACAATGTTCTGAGGTCGACCTTGTAAAGATAAGGATTCAGGTCTGTCTGCTGTTTACCTTTGCTCCTGCGCGCACTGCCCTTCTCTCCACATTTATGTGTTTGTTTGTTTGTCTATCTAATCTTTTGGGTTTTATTTCTAATGAGGACGACCAGTTGTATATTTATTATTTTGTTTACTACGCATCAAGCTGCGCTGCTTGTCTTTGCTCCTGTGTGCTCGCGCACTCTCGCCTTTTCCACTTATTTTTATTTTTGATTTATTTTTGATATATTTTGTCAATTTATAAAAAAATACGCATCGTGCTGTGGCTGTTTGTGTTTGCTTGAGTGCATTCACGAGCTCTCGCTTTCTCCACTTTTCAATTTTTATGTTATTATTTATCTATTCCTGAGAGCTTTTCTTATTTTTTATTTGTTTATTTAAATGAAGTCGGCCAGTTGCCTGCCCTTCCTTCCATTATCCGTCACCGAGACAAACTGAACAATGTTCTGAGGTCGACCTTGTAAAGATAAGGATTCAGGTCTGTCTGCTGTTTACCTTTGCTCCTGCGCGCACTGCCCTTCTCTCCACATTTATGTGTTTGTTTGTTTGTCTATCTAATCTTTTGGGTTTTTATTTCTAATGAGGTCGACCAGTTGTCTATTTATTATTTTTTTTACTACGCATCAAGCTGCGCTGCTTGTCTTTGCTCCTGTGTGCTCGCGCACTCTCGCCTTTTCCACTTATTTTTATTTTTGATTTATTTTTGATTTATTTTGTCAATTTTAAAAAAAATACGCATCGTGCTGTGCTGTTTGTGTTTGCTTGAGTGCATTCGTGCGCTCTCGCTTTCTCCAATTTACAATTTTTTTGTTATTATTTATCCATTCCTGAGTTTATCTTATTTTTTATTTGTTTATTTAAATGAAGTCGACCAGTTGCCTGCCCTTCCTTCCATTATCCGTCACCGAGACAAACTGAACAAAGTTCTGAGGTCGACCTTGTAAAGATAAGGATTCAGGTCTGTCTGCTGTTTACCTTTGCTCCTGCGCGCACTGCCCTTCTCTCCACATTTATGTGTTTGTTTGTTTGTCTATCTAATCTTTTGGGTTTTTATTTCTAATGAGGTCGACCAGTTGTCTATTTATTATTTTTTTTACTACGCATCAAGCTGCGCTGCTTGTCTTTGCTCCTGTGTGCTCGCGCACTCTCGCCTTTTCCACTTATTTTTATTTTTGATTTATTTTTGATTTATTTTGTCAATTTTAAAAAAAATACGCATCGTGCTGTGCTGTTTGTGTTTGCTTGAGTGCATTCGTGCGCTCTCGCTTTCTCCAATTTACAATTTTTTTGTTATTATTTATCCATTCCTGAGTTTATCTTATTTTTTATTTGTTTATTTAAATGAAGTCGACCAGTTGCCTGCCCTTCCTTCCATTATCCGTCACCGAGACAAACTGAACAAAGTCTGAGGTCGACCTTGTAAAGATAAGGATTCAGGTCTGTCTGCTGTTTACCTTTGCTCCTGCCCGCACTGCCCTTCTCTCCACATTTATGTGTTTGTTTGTTTGTCTAACTAATCTTTTGGGTTTTTATTTCTAATGAGGTCGACCAGTTGTCTATTTATTATTTTTTATACTATGCATCAAGCTGCGCTGCTTGTCTTTGCTCCTGTGTGCTCCCGCACTCTCGCCTTTTCCACTTATTTTATTTTTGATTTATTTTTGATTTATTTTGTCAATTTAAAAAAAAATACGCATCGTGCTGTGCTGTTTGTGTTTGCTTGAGTGCACTCGCGCGCTCTCGCTTTCTCCACTTTTCAATTTTTATGTTATTATTTATCTAATCCTGAGAGCTTTTCTTATTTTTTATTTGTTTATTTAAATGAAGTCGACAGTTGCCTGCCCTTCCTTCCATTATCCGTCACCGAGACAAACTGAACAAAGTTCTGAGGTCGACCTTGTAAAGATAAGGATTCAGGTCTGTCTGCTGTTTACCTTTGCTCCTGCGCGCACTGCCCTTCTCTCCACATTTATGTGTTTGTTTGTTTGTCTATCTAATCTTTTGGGTTTTATTTCTAATGAGGTCGACCAGTTGTCTATTTATTATTTTTTTTACTACACATCAAGCTGCGCTGCTTGTCTTTGCTCCTGTGTGCTCGCGCACTCTCACCTTTTCCACTTATTTTTATTTTTGATTTATTTTGTCAATTTTAAAAAAAATACGCATCGTGCTGTGCTGTTTTTGTTGCTTGAGTGCATTCGTGCGCTCTCGCTTTCTCCAATTTACAATTTTTTTGTTATTATTTATGCATTCCTGAGTTTATCTTATTTTTTATTTGTTATTTAAATGAAGTCGACCAGTTGCCTGCCCTTCCTTCCATTATCCGTCACCGAGACAAACTGAACAAATTTCTGAGGTCGACCTTGTAAAGGTAAGGATTCAGGTCTGTCTGCTGTTTACCTTTGCTCCTGCCCCCACTGCCCTTCTCTCCACATTGATGTGTTTGTTTGTTTGTCTAACTAATCTTTTGGGTTTTTATTTCTAATGAGGTCGACCAGTTGTCTATTTATTATTTTTTTTACTACGCATCAAGCTGCCCTGCTTGTCTTTGCTCCTGTGTGCTCGCGCACTCTCGCCTTTTCCACTTATTTTTATTTTTGATTTATTTTTGATTTATTTTGTCAATTTTAAAAAAAAAATACGCATCGTGCTATGCTGTTTGTGTTTTGCTTGAGTGCATACACGCGCTCTCTCTTTCTCCAATTTACAATTTTTTTGTTATTATTTATCCATTCCTGAGTTTATCTTATTTTTTATTTGTTTATTTAAATGAAGTCGACCAGTTGCCTGCCCTTCCTTCCATTATCCGTCACCGAGACAAACTGAACAAAGTTCTGAGGTCGACCTTGTAAAGATAAGGATTCAGGTCTGTCTGCTGTTTACCTTTGCTCCTGCCCGCACTGCCCTTCTCTCCACATTTATGTGTTTGTTTGTTTGTCTATCTAATCTTTTGGGTTTTTATTTCTAATGAGGTCGACCAGTTGTCTATTTATTATTTTGTTTACTACGCATCAAGCTGCGCTGCTTGTCTTTGCTCCTGTGTGCTCGCGCACTCTCGCCTTTTCCACTTATTTTTATTTTTGATTTACTTTTGTTTTATTTTGTCAATTTATAAAAAAATACGCATCGTGCTGTGCTGTTTGTGTTTGCTTGAGTGCATTCACGAGCTCTCGCTTTCTCCACTTTTCAATTTTTATGTTATTATTTATCTATTCCTGAGAGCTTTTCTTATTTTTTATTTGTTTATTTAAATGAAGTCGACCAGTTGCCTGCCTTCCTTCCATTATCCGTCACCGAGACAAACTGAACAAAGTTCTGAGGTCGACCTTGTAAAGATAAGATTCTGGTCTGTCTGCTGTTTACCTTTGCTCCTGCGCGCACTGCCCTTCTCTCCACATTTATGTGTTTGTTTGTTTGTCTATCTAATCTTTTGGGTTTTTATTTCTAATGAGGTCGACCAGTTGTCTATTTATTATTTTTTTTTACTACGCATCAAGCTGCGCTGCTTGTCTTTGCTCCTGTGTGCTCGCGCACTCTCGCCTTTTCCACTTATTTTTATTTTGATTTATTTTTTGATATATTTTGTCAATTTAAAAAAAAATACGCATCGTGCTGTGCTGTTTGTGTTTGCTTGAGTGCATTCGCGCGCTCTTGCTTTCTCCACTTTACAATTTTTTTGTTATTATTTATCTATTCCTGAGAGTTTATCTTATTTTTATTTGTTTATTTAAATGAAGTCGACCAGTTGCCTGCCCTTCCTTCCATTATCCGTCACCGAGACAAACTGAACAAAGTTCTGAGGTCGACCTTGTAAAGATAAGGATTCAGGTCTGTCTGCTGTTTACCTTTGCTCCTGCGCGCACTGCCCTTCTCTCCACATTTATGTGTTTGTTTGTTTGTCTATCTAATCTTTTGGGTTTTTATTTCTAATGAGGTCGACCAGTTGTCTATTTATTATTTCTTTTACTACGCATCAAGCTGCGCTGCTTGTCTTTGCTCCTGTGTGCTCGCGCACTCTCGCCTTTTCCACTTATTTTTATTTTTGGTTTATTTTTGATTTATTTTGTCAATTTAAAAAAAATTACGCATCGTGCTGTGCTGTTTGTGTTTGCTTGAGTGCATTCGTGCGCTCTCGCTTTCTCCAATTTACAATTTTTTTGTTATTATTTATCCATTCCTGAGTTTATCTTATTTTTATTTGTTTATTTAAATGAAGTCGACCAGTTGCCTGCCCTTCCTTCCATTATCCGTCACCGAGACAAACTGAACAAAGTTCTGAGGTCGACCTTGTAAAGATAAGGATTCAGGTCTGTCTGCTGTTTACCTTTGCTCCTGCCCGCACTGCCCTTCTCTCCACATTTATGTGTTTGTTTGTTTGTCTAACTAATCTTTTGGGTTTTTATTTCTAATGAGGTCGACCAGTTGTCTATTTATTATTTTTTTTACTACGCATCAAGCTGCGCTGCTTGTCTTTGCTCCTGTGTGCTCGCGCACTCTCGCCTTTTCCACTTATTTTTATTTTTGATTTATTTTGTCAATTTAAAAAAAATACGGCATCGTGCTGTGCTGTTTGTGTTTGCTTGAGTGCATTCGCGCGCTCTCGCTTTCTCCACTTTACAATTTTTTGTTATTATTTATCTATTCCTGAGAGTTTATCTTATTTTTTATTTGTTTATTTAAATGAAGTCGACCAGTTGCCTGCCCTTCCTTCCATTATCCGTCACCGAGACAAACTGAACAAAGTTCTGAGGTCGACCATGTAAAGATAAGGATTCAGGTCTGTCTGCTGTTTACCTTTGCTCCTGCGCGCACTGCCCTTCTCTCCACATTTATGTGTTTGTTTGTTTGTCTATCTAATCTTTTGGGTTTTTATTTCTAATGAGGTCGACCAGTTGTCTATTTATTATTTTTTTACTACGCATCAAGCTGCGCTGCTTGTCTTTGCTCCTGTGTGCTCGCGCACTCTCGCCTTTTCCACTTATTTTTATTTTTGATTTACTTTTGTTTTATTTTGTCAATTTATAAAAAAATACGCATCGTGCTGTGCTGTTTGTGTTTGCTTGAGTGCATTCACGAGCTCTCGCTTTCTCCACTTTTCAATTTTTATGTTATTATTTATCTATTCCTGAGAGCTTTTCTTATTTTTTATTTGTTTATTTAAATGAAGTCGACCAGTGCCTGCCCTTCCTTCCATTATCCGTCACCGAGACAAACTGAACAAAGTTCTGAGGTCGACCTTGTAAAGATAAGATTCAGGTCTGTCTGCTGTTTACCTTTGCTCCTGCGCGCACTGCCCTTCTCTCCACATTTATGTGTTTGTTTGTTTGTCTATCTAATCTTTTGGGTTTTTATTTCTAATGAGGTCGACCAGTTGTCTATTTATTATTTTTTATACTATGCATCAAGCTGCGCTGCTTGTCTTTGCTCCTGTGTGCTCCGCACTCTCGCCTTTTCCACTTATTTTTATTTTTGATTTATTTTTGATTTATTTTGTCAATTTAAAAAAAAATACGCATCGTGCTGTGCTGTTTGTGTTTGCTTGAGTGCATTCGCGCGCTCTCGCTTTCTCCACTTTTCAATTTTTATGTTATTATTTATCTATTCCTGAGAGCTTTTCTTATTTTTATTTGTTTATTTAAATGAAGTCGACCAGTTGCCTGCCCTTCCTTCCATTATCCGTCACCGAGACAAACTGAACAAAGTTCTGAGGTCGACCTTGTAAAGATAAGGATTCAGGTCTGTCTGCTGTTTACCTTTGCTCCTGCGCGCACTGCCCTTCTCTCCACATTTATGTGTTTGTTTGTTTGTCTATCTAATCTTTTGGGTTTTTATTTCTAATGAGGTCGACCAGTTGTCTATTTATTATTTTTTTTACTACACATCAAGCTGCGCTGCTTGTCTTTGCTCCTGTGTGCTCGCGCACTCTCACCTTTTCCACTTATTTTTATTTTTGATTTATTTGTCAATCTTAAAAAAAAATACGCATCGTGCTGTGCTGTTTTTGTTTGCTTGAGTGCATTCGTGCGCTCTCGCTTTCTCCAATTTACAATTTTTTTGTTATTATTTATGCATTCTGAGTTTATCTTATTTTTTATTTGTTTATTTAAATGAAGTCGACCAGTGCCTGCCCTTCCTTCCATTATCCGTCACCGAGACAAACTGAACAAATTTCTGAGGTCGACCTTGTAAAGGTAAGGATTCAGGTCTGTCTGCTGTTTACCTTTGCTCCTGCCCCCACTGCCCTTCTCTCCACATTGATGTGTTTGTTTGTTTGTCTAACTAATCTTTTGGGTTTTTATTTCTAATGAGGTCGACCAGTTGTCTATTTATTATTTTTTTTACTACGCATCAAGCTGCCCTGCTTGTCTTTGCTCCTGTGTGCTCGCGCACTCTCGCCTTTTCCACTTATTTTTATTTTTGATTTATTTTTGATTATTTTGTCAATTTTAAAAAAAAATACGCATCGTGCTATGCTGTTTGTGTTTGCTGAGTTCATACACGCGCTCTCTCTTTCTCCAATTTACAATTTTTTTGTTATTATTTATCCATTCCTGAGTTTATCTTATTTTTTATTTGTTTATTTAAATGAAGTCGACCAGTTGCCTGCCCTTCCTTCCATTATCCGTCACCGAGACAAACTGAACAAAGTTCTGAGGTCGACCTTGTAAAGATAAGGATTCAGGTCTGTCTGCTGTTTACCTTTGCTCCTGCCCGCACTGCCCTTCTCTCCACATTTATGTGTTTGTTTGTTTTGTCTATCTAATCTTTTGGGTTTTTATTTCTAATGAGGTCGACCAGTTGTCTATTTATTATTTTGTTTACTACGCCATCAAGCTGCGCTGCTTGTCTTTGCTCCTGTGTGCTCGCGCACTCTCGCCTTTTCCACTTATTTTTATTTTGATTTACTTTTGTTTTATTTTGTCAATTTATAAAAAATACGCATCGTGCTGTGCTGTTTGTGTTTGCTTGAGTGCATTCACGAGCTCTCGCTTTCTCCACTTTTCAATTTTTATGTTATTATTTATCTATTCCTGAGAGCTTTTCTTATTTTTTATTTGTTTATTTAAATGAAGTCGACCAGTTGCCTGCCCTTCCTTCCATTATCCGTCACCGAGACAAACTGAACAAAGTTCTGAGGTCGACCTTGTAAAGATAAGATTCAGGTCTGTCTGCTGTTTACCTTTGCTCCTGCGCGCACTGCCCTTCTCTCCACATTTTATGTGTTTGTTTGTTTGTCTATCTAATCTTTTGGGTTTTTATTTCTAATGAGGTCGACCAGTTGTCTATTTATTATTTTTTTTACTACGCATCAAGCTGCGCTGCTTGTCTTTGCTCCTGTGTGCTCGCGCACTCTCGCCTTTTCCACTTATTTTTATTTTTGATTTATTTTTGATATATTTTGTCATTTAAAAAAAAATACGCATCGTGCTGTGCTGTTTGTGTTTGCTTGAGTGCATTCGCGCGCTCTTGCTTTCTCCACTTTACAATTTTTTTGTTATTATTTATCTATTACCTGAGAGTTTATCTTATTTTTATTTGTTTATTTAAATGAAGTCGACCAGTTGCCTGCCCTTCCTTCCATTATCCGTCACCGAGACAAACTGAACAAAGTTCTGAGGTCGACCTTGTAAAGATAAGGATTCAGGTCTGTCTGCTGTTTACCTTTGCTCCTGCGCGCACTGCCCTTCTCTCCACATTTATGTGTTTGTTTGTTTGTCTATCTAATCTTTTGGGTTTTTATTTCTAATGAGGTCGACCAGTTGTCTATTTATTATTTCTTTTACTACGCATCAAGCTGCGCTGCTTGTCTTTGCTCCTGTGTGCTCGCGCACTCTCGCCTTTTCCACTTATTTTTATTTTTGGTTATTTTTGATTTATTTTGTCAATTTAAAAAAATTACGCATCGTGCTGTGCTGTTTGTGTTTGCTTGAGTGCATTCGTGCGCTCTCGCTTTCTCCATTTACAATTTTTTTGTTATTATTTATCCATTCCTGAGTTTATCTTATTTTTTATTTGTTTATTTAAATGAAGTCGACCAGTTGCCTGCCCTTCCTTCCATTATCCGTCACCGAGACAAACTGAACAAAGTTCTGAGGTCGACCTTGTAAAGATAAGGATTCAGGTCTGTCTGCTGTTTACCTTTGCTCCTGCCCGCACTGCCCTTCTCTCCACATTTATGTGTTTGTTTGTTTGTCTAACTAATCTTTTGGGTTTTTATTTCTAATGAGGTCGACCAGTTGTCTATTTATTATTTTTTTTACTACGCATCAAGCTGCGCTGCTTGTCTTTGCTCCTGTGTGCTCGCGCACTCTCGCCTTTTCCACTTATTTTTATTTTTGATTTATTTTTTGATTTATTTTGTCAATTTAAAAAAAAATACGCATCGTGCTGTGCTGTTTGTGTTTGCTTGAGTGCATTCGTGCGCTCTCGCTTTCTCCAATTTACAATTTTTTTGTTATTATTTATCCATTCCTGAGTTTATCTTATTTTTTATTTGTTTATTTAAATGAAGTCGACCAGTTGCCTGCCCTTCCTTCCATTATCCGTCACCGAGACAAACTGAACAAAGTTCTGAGGTCGACCTTGTAAAGATAAGGATTCAGGTCTGTCTGCTGTTTACCTTTGCTCCTGCCCGCACTGCCCTTCTCTCCACATTTATGTGTTTGTTTGTTTGTCTAACTAATCTTTTGGGTTTTTATTTCTAATGAGGTCGACCAGTTGTCTATTTATTATTTTTTATACTATGCATCAAGCTGCGCTGCTTGTCTTTGCTCCTGTGTGCTCCCGCACTCTCGCCTTTTCCACTTATTTTTATTTTGATTTATTTTGATTTATTTTGTCAATTTAAAAAAAATACGCATCGTGCTGTGCTGTTTGTGTTTGCTTGAGTGCACTCGCGCGCTCTCGCTTTCTCCACTTTTCAATTTTTATGTTATTATTTATCTAATCTGAGAGCTTTTCTTATTTTTTATTTGTTTATTTAAATGAAGTCGACCAGTTGCCTGCCCTTCCTTCCATTATCCGTCACCGAGACAAACTGAACAAAGTTCTGAGGTCGACCTTGTAAAGATAAGGATTCAGGTCTGTCTGCTGTTTACCTTTGCTCCTGCGCGCACTGCCCTTCTCTCCACATTTATGTGTTTGTTTGTTTGTCTATCTAATCTTTTGGGTTTTTATTTCTAATGAGGTCGACCAGTTGTCTATTTATTATTTTTTTTACTACACATCAAGCTGCGCTGCTTGTCTTTGCTCCTGTGTGCTCGCGCACTCTCACCTTTTCCACTTATTTTTATTTTTGATTTATTTTGTCAATCTTAAAAAAAAATACGCATCGTGCTGTGCTGTTTTTGTTTGCTTGAGTGCATTCGTGCGCTCTCGCTTTCTCCAATTTACAATTTTTTTGTTATTATTTATGCATTCCTGAGTTTATCTTATTTTTTATTTGTTTATTTAAATGAAGTCGACCAGTTGCCTGCCCTTCCTTCCATTATCCGTCACCGAGACAAACTGAACAAATTTCTGAGGTCGACCTTGTAAAGGTAAGGATTCAGGTCTGTCTGCTGTTTACCTTTGCTCCTGCCCCCACTGCCCTTCTCTCCACATTATGTGTTTGTTTGTTTGTCTAACTAATCTTTTGGGTTTTATTTCTAATGAGGTCGACCAGTTGTCTATTTATTATTTTTTTACTACGCATCAAGCTGCCCTGCTTGTCTTTGCTCCTGTGTGCTCGCGCACTCTCGCCTTTTCCACTTATTTTTATTTTTGATTTATTTTGATTTATTTTGTCAATTTTAAAAAAAAAATACGCATCGTGCTATGCTGTTTGTGTTTGCTTGAGTGCATACACGCGCTCTCTCTTTCTCCAATTTACAATTTTTTTGTTATTATTTATCCATTCCTGAGTTTATCTTATTTTTTATTTGTTATTTAAATGAAGTCGACCAGTTGCCTGCCCTTCCTTCCATTATCCGTCACCGAGACAAACTGAACAAAGTTCTGAGGTCGACCTTGTAAAGATAAGGATTCAGGTCTGTCTGTTTACCTTTGCTCCTGCCCGCACTGCCCTTCTCTCCACATTTATGTGTTTGTTTGTTTGTCTATCTAATCTTTTGGGTTTTTATTTCTAATGAGGTCGACCAGTTGTCTATTTATTTTTTTGTTTACTACGCATCAAGCTGCGCTGCTTGTCTTTGCTCCTGTGTGCTCGCGCACTCTCGCCTTTTCCACTTATTTTTATTTTTTGATTTACTTTTGTTTTATTTTGTCAATTTATAAAAAAATACGCATCGTGCTGTGCTGTTTGTGTTTGCTTGAGTGCATTCACGAGCTCTCGCTTTCTCCACTTTTCAAATTTTATGTTATTATTTATCTATTCCTGAGAGCTTTTCTTATTTTTTATTTGTTTATTTAAATGAAGTCGACCAGTTGCCTGCCCTTCCTTCCATTATCCGTCACCGAGACAAACTGAACAAAGTTCTGAGGTCGACCTTGTAAAGATAAGATTCAGGTCTGTCTGCTGTTTACCTTTGCTCCTGCGCGCACTGCCCTTCTCTCCACATTTATGTGTTTGTTTGTTTGTCTATCTAATCTTTTGGGTTTTTATTTCTAATGAGGTCGACCAGTTGTCTATTTATTATTTTTTTTACTACGCATCAAGCTGCGCTGCTTGTCTTTGCTCCTGTGTGCTCGCGCACTCTCGCCTTTTCCACTTATTTTATTTTTGAATTATTTTTGATATATTTTGTCATTTAAAAAAAAATACGCATCGTGCTGTGCTGTTTGTGTGTGCTTGAGTGCATTCGCGCGCTCTTGCTTTCTCCACTTTACAATTTTTTTGTTATTATTTATCTATTCCTGAGAGTTTATCTTATTTTTATTTGTTTATTTAAATGAAGTCGACCAGTTGCCTGCCCTTCCTTCCATTATCCGTCACCGAGACAAACTGAACAAAGTTCTGAGGTCGACCTTGTAAAGATAAGGATTCAGGTCTGTCTGCTGTTTACCTTTGCTCCTGCGCGCACTGCCCTTCTCTCCACATTTATGTGTTTGTTTGTTTGTCTATCTAATCTTTTGGGTTTTTATTCTAATGAGGTCGACCAGTTGTCTATTTATTATTTCTTTTACTACGCATCAAGCTGCGCTGCTTGTCTTTGCTCCTGTGTGCTCGCGCACTCTC
>NW_025958210.1:0-41013 GCF_023159225.1 Perognathus longimembris pacificus | reverse complement strand
TAATCAAAAATAAATCAAAAATAACAAGAAGTGGAAAAGGCGAGAGTGTGCGAGCACACAGGAGCAAAGACAAGCAGCGCAGCTTGATGCGTAGTAAAAAAAATAATAATAGACAACTGGTCGACCTCATTAGAAATAAAAACCCAAAAGATTAGATAGACAAACAAACAAACACATAATGTGGAGAGAAGGGCAGTGGGGGCAGGAGCAAAGGTAAACAGCAGACAGACTGAATCCTTATCTTTACAGGTCGACCTCAGAACTCTGTTCAGTTTGTCTCGGTGACGGATAATGGAAGGAAGGGCAGGCAACTGGTCGACTTCATTTAAATAAACAAATAAAAAATAAGATAAACTCTCAGGAATAGATAAATAATAACAAAAAAATTGTAAAGTGAGAAAGCGAGAGCGCGGCGAATGCACTCAAGCAAACACAAACAGCACAGCACGATGCGTATTTTTTTTTAAATTGACAAAATAAATCAAAAATAAATCAAAAATAAAAATAAGTGGAAAAGGCGAGAGTGCGAGCACACAGGAGCAAAGACAAGCAGCGCAGCTTGATGCGTAGTAAAAAAAATAATAAATAGACAACTGGTCGACCTCATTAGAAATAAAAACCCAAAAGATTAGATAGACAAACAAACAAACACATAAAGTGGAGAGAAGGGCAGTGCGCGCAGGAGCAAAGGTAAACTGCAGACAGACCTGAATCCTTATCTTTACAAGGTCGACCTCAGAACTTTGTTCAGTTTGTCTCGGTGACGGATAATGGAAGGAAGGGCAGGCAACTGGTCGACTTCAGTTAAATAAACAAATAAAAAATAAGATAAACTCTCAGGAGTAGATAAATAATAACAAAAAAATTGTAAAGTGGAGGAAAGCGAGAGAGCGCGCGAATGCACTCAAGCAAACACAAACAGCACAGCACGATGCGTATATTTTTTTAAATTGACAAAATAAATCAAAAATAAAAAATAAGTGAAAAGGCGAGAGTGCGAGAGCACACAGGAGCAAAGACAAGCAGCGCAGCTTGACGCGTAGTAAAAAAAAAAATAAATAGACAACTGGTCGACCTCATTAGAATAAAAACCCAAAAGATTAGATAGACAAACAAAACAAACACATAAATGAGGAGAGATGGGCAGTGGCGCGCAGGAGCAAAGGTAAACAGCAGACAGACCTGAATCCTTATCTTTACAAGGTCGACCTCAGAACTTTGTTCAGTTTGTCTCGGTGACGGATAATGGAAGGAAGGGCAGGCAACTGGTCGACTTCATTTAAATAAACAAATAAAAAATAACATAAACTCTCAGGAATAGATAAATAATAACAAAAAAATTGTAAAATGCAGAAAGCGGAGAGCGCGCGAATGCACTCTAGCAAACACAAACAGCACAGCACGATGCGTATCTTTTTTTTAAAATGGACAAAATAAATCAAAATAAATCAAAAATAAAAATAAGTGGAAAAGGCGAGAGTGCGCGAGAGCACAGGAGCAAAGACAAGCAGCGCAGCTTGACGCGTAGTAAAAAAAAATAAATAGACAACTGGTCGATCTCATTAGAAATAAAAACCCAAAAGATTAGATAGACAAACAAACAAACACATAAATGTGGAGAGATGGGCAGTGGCGCCAGGAGCAAAGGTAAACAGCAGACAGACCTGAATCCTATCTTTACAAAGTCGACCTCAGAACTTTGTTCAGTTTGTCTCGGTGACGGATAATGGAAGGAAGGGCAGGCAACTGGTCGACTTCATTTAAATAAACAAATAAAAAATAAGATAAACTCTCAGGAATAGATAAATAATAACAAAAAAATTGTAAAGTGCAGAAAGCGAGAGCGGCGCGAATGCACTCAAGCAAACACAAACAGCACGATGCGTATTTTTTTTAAATTGACAAAATAAATCAAAAATAAATCAAAAATAACAAGAAGTGGAAAAGGCGAGAGTGTGCGAGCACACAGGAGCTAAGACAAGCAGCGCAGCTTGATGCGTAGTAAAAAAAATAATAAATAGACAACTGGTCGACCTCATTAGAAATAAAAACCCAAAAGATTAGATAGACAAACAAACAAACACATAAATGTGGAGAGAAGGGCAGTGGGGACAGGAGCAAAGGTAAACAGCAGACAGACCTGAATCCTTATCTTTACAAGGTCGACCTCAGAACTCTGTTCAGTTTGTCTCGGTGACGGATAATGGAAGGAAGGGCAGGCAACTGGTCGACTTCATTTAAATAAACAAATAAAAAATAAGATAAACTCTCAGGAATAGATAAATAATAACAAAAAAATTGTAAAGTGGAGAAAGCGAGAGCGCGCGAATGCACTCAAGCAAACACAAACAGCACAGCACGATGCGTATTTTTTTTTAAATTGACAAAATAAATCAAAAATAAAAATAAGTGAAAAGGCGAGAGTGCGAGAGCACACAGGAGCAAAGACAAGCAGCGCAGCTTGACGCGTAGTAAAAAAAAAAATAAATAGACAACTGGTCGACCTCATTAGAAATAAAAACCCAAAAGATTAGATAGACAAACAAACAAACACATAAATGAGGAGAGATGGGCAGTGCGCGCAGGAGCAAAGGTAAACAGCAGACAGACCTGAATCCTTATCTTTACAAGGTCGACCTCAGAACTTTGTTCAGTTTGTCTCGGTGACGGATAATGGAAGGAAGGGCAGGCAACTGGTCGACTTCATTTAAATAAACAAATAAAAAATAACATAAACTCTCAGGAATAGATAAATTATAACAAAAAATTTGTAAAATGCAGAAAGCGAGAGCGCGCGAATGCACTCAAGCAAACACAAACAGCACAGCACGATGCGTATTTTTTTTTAAAATTGACAAAATAAATCAAAAATAAATCAAAAATAAAAATAAGTGGAAAAGGCGAGAGTGCGCGAGCACACAGGAGCAAAGACAAGCAGCGCAGCTTGATGCGTAGTAAAAAAAATAATAAATAGACAACTGGTCGACCTCATTAGAAATAAAAACCCAAAAGATTAGATAGACAAACAAACAAACACATAAATGTGGAGAGAAGGGCAGTGCGCGCAGGAGCAAAGGTAAACAGCAGACAGACCTGAATCCTTATCTTTACAAGGTCGACCTCAGAACTTGTTCAGTTTGTCTCGGAGACGGATAATGGAAGGAAGGGCAGGCAACTGGTCGACTTCATTTAAATAAACAAATAAAAAATAAGATAAACTCTCAGGAATAGATAAATAATAACAAAAAAATTGTGAAATGCAGAAAGCGAGAGCGCGCGAATGCACTCAAGCAAACACAAACAGCACAGCACGATGCGTATTTTTTTTAAAATTGACAAAATAAATCAAAAATAAATCAAAAATAAAAATAAGTGGAAAAGGCGAGAGTGCGCGAGCACACGGGAGCAAAGACAAGCAGCGCAGCTTGATGCGTAGTAAAAAAATAATAAATAGACAACTGGTCGACCTCATTAGAAATAAAAACCCAAAAGATTAGATAGACAAACAAACAAACACATAAATGTGGAGAGATGGGCAGTGCGCCCAGGAGCAAAGGTAAACAGCAGACAGACCTGAATCCTTATCTTTACAAGGTCGACCTCAGAACTTTGTTCAGTTTGTCTCGGTGACGGATAATGGAAGGAAGGGCAGGCAACTGGTCGACTTCATTTAAATAAACAAATAAAAAATAACATAAACTCTCAGGAATAGATAAATAATAACAAAAAAATTGTAAAATGCAGAAAGCGAGAGCGCGCGAATGCACTCAAGCAAACACAAACAGCACAGCACGATGCGTATTTTTTTTTAAAATTGACAAAATAAATCAAAAATAAAAATACGTGGAAAAGGCGAGAGTGCGCGAGCACACAGGAGCAAAGACAAGCAGCGCAGCTTGATGCGTAGTAAAAAAAATAATAAATAGACAACTGGTCGACCTCATTAGAAATAAAAACCCAAAAGATTAGATAGACAAACAAACAAACACATAAATGTGGAGAGAAGGGCAGTGCGCGCAGGAGCAAAGGTAAACAGCAGACAGACCTGAATCCTTATCTTTACAAGGTCGACCTCAGAACTTTGTTCAGTTTGTCTCGGTGACGGATAATGGAAGGAAGGGCAGGCAACTGGTCGACTTCATTTAAATAAACAAATAAAAAATAAGATAAACTCTCAGGAATAGATAAGTAATAACAAAATATTGTAAAGTGGAGAAAGCGAGAGCGCGCGAATGCACTCCAAAAACACAACAGCACAGCACGATGCGTATTTTTTTTAAATTGACAAAATAAATCAAAAATAAATCAAAAATAAAAATAAGTGGAAAAGGCGAGAGTGCGCGAGCACACAGGAGCAAAGACAAGCAGCGCAGCTTGATGCGTAGTAAAGAAAATAATAAATAGACAACTGGTCGACCTCATTAGAAATAAAAACCCAAAAGATTAGATAGACAAACAAACAAACACATAAATGTGGAGAGAAGGGCAGTGCGCGCAGGAGCAAAGGTAAACAGCAGACAGACCTGAATCCGTATCTTTACAAGGTCGACCTCAGAACTTTGTTCAGTTTGTCTCGGTGACGGATAATGGAAGGAAGGGCAGGCAACTGGTCGACTTCAGTTAAATAAACAAATAAAAAATAAGATAAACTCTCAGGAATAGATAAATAATAACAAAAAATTGTAAAGTGGAGAAAGCGAGAGCGCGCGAATGCACTCAAGCAAACACAAACAGCACAGCACGATGCGTATTTTTTTTTAAATTGACAAAATAAATCAAAAATAAAAATAAGTGGAAAAGTCGAGAGTGCGGGAGCACACAGGAGCAAAGACAAGCAGCGCAGCTTGACGCGTAGTAAAAAAAAATAAATAGACAACTGGTCGACCTCATTAGAAATAAAAACCCAAAAGATTAGATAGACAAACAAACAAACACATAAATGTGGAGAGATGGGCAGTGCGCGCAGGAGCAAAGGTAAACAGCAGACAGACCTGAATCCTTATCTTTACAAGGTCGACCTCAGAACTTTGTTCAGTTTGTCTCGGTGACGGATAATGGAAGGAAGGGCAGGCAACTGGTCGACTTCATTTAAATAAACAAATAAAAAATAAGATAAACTCTCAGGAATAGATAAATAATAACAAAAAAATTGTAACGTGCAGAAAGCGAGAGCGCGCGAATGCACTCAAGCAAACACAAACAGCACAGCACGATGCGTATTTTTTTTAAATTGACAAAATAAATCAAAAATAAATCAAAAATAACAAGAAGTGGAAAAGGCGAGAGTGTGCGAGCACACAGGAGCAAAGACAAGCAGCGCAGCTTGATGCGTAGTAAAAAAAATAATAAATAGACAACTGGTCGACCTCATTAGAAATAAAAACCCAAAAGATTAGATAGACAAACAAACAAACACATAAATGTGGAGAGAAGGGCAGTGGGGGCAGGAGCAAAGGTAAACAGCAGACAGACCTGAATCCTTATCTTTACAAGGTCGACCTCAGAACTCTGTTCAGTTTGTCTCGGTGACGGATAATGGAAGGAAGGGCAGGCAACTGGTCGACTTCATTTAAATAAACAAATAAAAAATAAGATAAACTCTCAGGAATAGATAAATAATAACAAAAAAATTGTAAAGTGGAGAAAGCGAGAGCGCGCGAATGCACTCAAGCAAACACAAACAG
Organism: Perognathus longimembris pacificus; assembly: GCF_023159225.1. Taxonomy (NCBI): domain Eukaryota; kingdom Metazoa; phylum Chordata; class Mammalia; order Rodentia; family Heteromyidae; genus Perognathus; species Perognathus longimembris. The sequence goes on along the minus strand of NW_025958210.1, from coordinate 35,329 downwards.
CACAGCACGATGCGTATTTTTTTTTAAATTGACAAAATAAATCAAAAATAAATCAAAAATAAAAATAAGTGGAAAAGGCGAGAGTGCGCGAGCACACAGGAGCAAAGACAAGCAGCGCAGCTTGATGCGTAGTAAAAAAAATAATAAATAGACAACTGGTCGACCTCATTAGAAATAAAAACCCAAAAGATTAGATAGACAAACAAACAAACACATAAATGTGGAGAGAAGGGCAGTGCGCGCAGGAGCAAAGGTAAACTGCAGACAGACCTGAATCCTTATCTTTACAAGGTCGACCTCAGAACTTTGTTCAGTTTGTCTCGGTGACGGATAATGGAAGGAAGGGCAGGCAACTGGTCGACTTCAGTTAAATAAACAAATAAAAAATAAGATAAACTCTCAGGAATAGATAAATAATAACAAAAAAATTGTAAAGTGGAGAAAGCGAGAGCGCGCGAATGCACTCAAGCAAACACAAACAGCACAGCACGATGCGTATATTTTTTTAAATTGACAAAATAAATCAAAAATAAAAATAAGTGAAAAGGCGAGAGTGCGAGAGCACACAGGAGCAAAGACAAGCAGCGCAGCTTGACGCGTAGTAAAAAAAAAAATAAATAGACAACTGGTCGACCTCATTAGAAATAAAAACCCAAAAGATTAGATAGACAAACAAACAAACACATAAATGAGGAGAGATGGGCAGTGCGCGCAGGAGCAAAGGTAAACAGCAGACAGACCTGAATCCTTATCTTTACAAGGTCGACCTCAGAACTCTGTTCAGTTTGTCTCGGTGACGGATAATGGAAGGAAGGGCAGGCAACTGGTCGACTTCATTTAAATAAACAAATAAAAAATAAGATAAACTCTCAGGAATAGATAAATAATAACAAAAAAATTGTAAAGTGGAGAAAGCGAGAGCGCGCGAATGCACTCAAGCAAACACAAACAGCACAGCACGATGCGTATTTTTTTTTAAATTGACAAAATAAATCAAAAATAAATCAAAAATAAAAATAAGTGGAAAAGGCGAGAGTGCGCGAGCACACAGGAGCAAAGACAAGCAGCGCAGCTTGATGCGTAGTAAAAAAAATAATAAATAGACAACTGGTCGACCTCATTAGAAATAAAAACCCAAAAGATTAGATAGACAAACAAACAAACACATAAATGTGGAGAGAAGGGCAGTGCGCGCAGGAGCAAAGGTAAACTGCAGACAGACCTGAATCCTTATCTTTACAAGGTCGACCTCAGAACTTTGTTCAGTTTGTCTCGGTGACGGATAATGGAAGGAAGGGCAGGCAACTGGTCGACTTCAGTTAAATAAACAAATAAAAAATAAGATAAACTCTCAGGAATAGATAAATAATAACAAAAAAATTGTAAAGTGGAGAAAGCGAGAGCGCGCGAATGCACTCAAGCAAACACAAACAGCACAGCACGATGCGTATATTTTTTTAAATTGACAAAATAAATCAAAAATAAAAATAAGTGAAAAGGCGAGAGTGCGAGAGCACACAGGAGCAAAGACAAGCAGCGCAGCTTGACGCGTAGTAAAAAAAAAAATAAATAGACAACTGGTCGACCTCATTAGAAATAAAAACCCAAAAGATTAGATAGACAAACAAACAAACACATAAATGAGGAGAGATGGGCAGTGCGCGCAGGAGCAAAGGTAAACAGCAGACAGACCTGAATCCTTATCTTTACAAGGTCGAACTCAGAACTTTGTTCAGTTTGTCTCGGTGACGGATAATGGAAGGAAGGGCAGGCAACTGGTCGACTTCATTTAAATAAACAAATAAAAAATAAGATAAACTCTCAGGAATAGATAAATAATAACAAAAAAATTGTAAAGTGCAGAAAGCGAGAGCGCGCGAATGCACTCAAGCAAACACAAACAGCACAGCACGATGCGTATTTTTTTAAATTGACAAAATAAATCAAAAATAAATCAAAAATAACAAGAAGTGGAAAAGGCGAGAGTGTGCGAGCACACAGGAGCAAAGACAAGCAGCGCAGCTTGATGCGTAGTAAAAAAAATAATAAATAGACAACTGGTCGACCTCATTAGAAATAAAAACCCAAAAGATTAGATAGACAAACAAACAAACACATAAATGTGGAGAGAAGGGCAGTGGGGACAGGAGCAAAGGTAAACAGCAGACAGACCTGAATCCTTATCTTTACAAGGTCGACCTCAGAACTCTGTTCAGTTTGTCTCGGTGACGGATAATGGAAGGAAGGGCAGGCAACTGGTCGACTTCATTTAAATAAACAAATAAAAAATAAGATAAACTCTCAGGAATAGATAAATAATAACAAAAAAATTGTAAAGTGGAGGAAAGCGAGAGCGCGCGAATGCACTCAAGCAAACACAAACAGCACAGCACGATGCGTATTTTTTTTAAATTGACAAAATAAATCAAAAATAAATCAAAAATAAAAATAAGTGGAAAAGGCGAGAGTGCGCGAGCACACAGGAGCAAAGACAAGCAGCGCAGCTTGATGCGTAGTAAAAAAAATAATAAATAGACAACTGGTCGACCTCATTAGAAATAAAAACCCAAAAGATTAGATAGACAAACAAACAAACACATAAATGTGGAGAGAAGGGCAGTGCGCGCAGGAGCAAAGGTAAACTGCAGACAGACCTGAATCCTTATCATTACAAGGTCGACCTCAGAACTTTGTTCAGTTTGTCTCGGTGACGGATAATGGAAGGAAGGGCAGGCAACTGGTCGACTTCAGTTAAATAAACAAATAAAAAATAAGATAAACTCTCAGGAATAGATAAATAATAACAAAAAAATTGTAAAGTGGAGAAAGCGAGAGCGCGCGAATGCACTCAAGCAAACACAAACAGCACAGCACGATGCGTATATTTTTTTAAATTGACAAAATAAATCAAAAATAAAAATAAGTGAAAAGGCGAGAGTGCGAGAGCACACAGGAGCAAAGACAAGCAGCGCAGCTTGACGCGTAGTAAAAAAAAATAAATAAAGACAACTGGTCGACCTCATTAGAAATAAAAACCCAAAAGATTAGATAGACAAACAAACAAACACATAAATGAGGAGAGATGGGCAGTGCGCGCAGGAGCAAAGGTAAACAGCAGACAGACCTGAATCCTTATCTTTACAAGGTCGACCTCAGAACTTTGTTCAGTTTGTCTCGGTGACGGATAATGGAAGGAAGGGCAGGCAACTGGTCGACTTCATTTAAATAAACAAATAAAAAATAACATAAACTCTCAGGAATAGATAAATAATAACAAAAAAATTGTGAAATGCAGAAAGCGAGAGCGCGCGAATGCACTCAAGCAAACACAAACAGCACAGCACGATGCGTATTTTTTTTAAAATTGACAAAATAAATCAAAAATAAATCAAAAATAAAAATAAGTGGAAAAGGCGAGAGTGCGCGAGCACACAGGAGCAAAGACAAGCAGCGCAGCTTGATGCGTAGTAAAAAAATAATAAATAGACAACTGGTCGACTCATTAGAAATAAAAACCCAAAAGATTAGATAGACAAACAAACAAACACATAAATGTGGAGAGAAGGGCAGTGCGCGCAGGAGCAAAGGTAAACAGCACACAGACCTGAATCCTTATCTTTACAAGGTCGACCTCAGAACTTTGTTCAGTTTGTCTCGGTGACGGATAATGGAAGGAAGGGCAGGCAACTGGTCGACTTCATTTAAATAAACAAATAAAAAATAACATAAACTCTCAGGAATAGATAAATAATAACAAAAAAATTGTAAAATGCAGAAAGCGAGAGCGCGCGAATGCACTCAAGCAAACACAAACAGCACAGCACGATGCGTATTTTTTTTTAAAATTGACAAAATAAATCAAAAATAAAAATACGTGGAAAAGGCGAGAGTGCGCGAGCACACAGGAGCAAAGACAAGCAGCGCAGCTTGATGCGTAGTAAAAAAAATAATAAATAGACAACTGGTCGACCTCATTAGAAATAAAAACCCAAAAGATTAGATAGACAAACAAACAAACACATAAATGTGGAGAGAAGGGCAGTGCGCGCAGGAGCAAAGGTAAACAGCAGACAGACCTGAATCCTTATCTTTACAAGGTCGACCTCAGAACTTTGTTCAGTTTGTCTCGGTGACGGATAATGGAAGGAAGGGCAGGCAACTGGTCGACTTCATTTAAATAAACAAATAAAAAATAAGATAAACTCTCAGGAATAGATAAATAATAACAAAAAAATTGTAAAGTGGAGAAAGCGAGAGCGCGCGAATGCACTCCAAAAACACAACAGCACAGCACAATGCGTATTTTTTTTAAATTGACAAAATAAATCAAAAATAAATCAAAAATAAAAATAAGTGGAAAAGGCGAGAGTGCGCGAGCACACAGGAGCAAAGACAAGCAGCGCAGCTTGATGCGTAGTAAAGAAAATAATAAATAGACAACTGGTCGACCTCATTAGAAATAAAAACCCAAAAGATTAGATAGACAAACAAACAAACACATAAATGTGGAGAGAAGGGCAGTGCGCGCAGGAGCAAAGGTAAACAGCAGACAGACCTGAATCCGTATCTTTACAAGGTCGACCTCAGAACTTTGTTCAGTTTGTCTCGGTGACGGATAATGGAAGGAAGGGCAGGCAACTGGTCGACTTCAGTTAAATAAACAAATAAAAAATAAGATAAACTCTCAGGAATAGATAAATAATAACAAAAAAATTGTAAAGTGGAGAAAGCGAGAGCGCGCGAATGCACTCAAGCAAACACAAACAGCACAGCACGATGCGTATATTTTTTTAAATTGACAAAATAAATCAAAAATAAAAATAAGTGAAAAGGCGAGAGTGCGAGAGCACACAGGAGCAAAGACAAGCAGCGCAGCTTGACGCGTAGTAAAAAAAAAAATAAATAGACAACTGGTCGACCTCATTAGAAATAAAAAACCCAAAAGATTAGATAGACAAACAAACAAACACATAAATGAGGAGAGATGGGCAGTGCGCGCAGGAGCAAAGGTAAACAGCAGACAGACCTGAATCCTTATCTTTACAAGGTCGACCTCAGAACTTTGTTCAGTTTGTCTCGGTGACGGATAATGGAAGGAAGGCCAGGCAACTGGTCGACTTCATTTAAATAAACAAATAAAAAATAACATAAACTCTCAGGAATAGATAAATAATAACAAAAAAATTGTAAAATGCAGAAAGCGAGAGCGCGCGAATGCACTCAAGCAAACACAAACAGCACAGCACGATGCGTATTTTTTTTTTAAATTGACAAAATAAATCAAAAATAAATCAAAAATAAAAATAAGTGGAAAAGGCGAGAGTGCCCGAGCACACAGGAGCAAAGACAAGCAGCGCAGCTTGATGCGTAGTAAAAAAAATAATAAATAGACAACTGGTCGACCTCATTAGAAATAAAAACCCAAAAGATTAGATAGACAAACAAACAAACACATAAATGTGGAGAGAAGGGCAGTGCGCGCAGGAGCAAAGGTAAACAGCAGACAGACCTGAATCCTTATCTTTACAAGGTCGACCTCAGAACTTTATTCAGTTTGTCTCGGAGACGGATAATGGAAGGAAGGGCAGGCAACTGGTCGACTTCATTTAAATAAACAAATAAAAAATAAGATAAACTCTCAGGAATAGATAAATAATAACAAAAAAATTGTGAAATGCAGAAAGCGAGAGCGCGCGAATGCACTCAAGCAAACACAAACAGCACAGCACGATGCGTATTTTTTTTTAAATTGACAAAATAAATCAAAAATAAATCAAAAATAAAAATAAGTGGAAAAGGCGAGAGTGCGCGAGCACACAGGAGCAAAGACAAGCAGCGCAGCTTGATGCGTAGTAAAAAAATAATAAATAGACAACTGGTAGACCTCATTAGAAATAAAAACCCAAAAGATTAGATAGACAAACAAACAAACACATAAATGTGGAGAGATGGGCAGTGCGCCCAGGAGCAAAGGTAAACAGCAGACAGACCTGAATCCTTATCTTTACAAGGTCGACCTCAGAACTTTGTTCAGTTTGTCTCGGTGACGGATAATGGAAGGAAGGGCAGGCAACTGGTCGACTTCATTTAAATAAACAAATAAAAAATAACATAAACTCTCAGGAATAGATAAATAATAACAAAAAAATTGTAAAGTGGAGAAAGCGAGAGCGCGCGAATGCACTCAAGCAAACACAAACAGCACAGAACGATGCGTATTTTTTTTTAAAATTGACAAAATAAATCAAAAATAAAAATACGTGGAAAAGGCGAGAGTGCGCGAGCACACAGGAGCAAAGACAAGCAGCGCAGCTTGATGCGTAGTAAAGAAAATAATAAATAGACAACTGGTCGACCTCATTAGAAATAAAAACCCAAAAGATTAGATAGACAAACAAACAAACACATAAATGTGGAGAGAAGGGCAGTGCGCGCAGGAGCAAAGGTAAACAGCAGACAGACCTGAATCCTTATCTTTACAAGGTCGACCTCAGAACTTTGTTCAGTTTGTCTCGGTGACGGATAATGGAAGGAAGGGCAGGCAACTGGTCGACTTCATTTAAATAAACAAATAAAAAATAAGATAAACTCTCAGGAACAGATAAATAATAACAAAAAAATATTAAAGTGGAGAAAGCGAGAGCGCGCGAATGCACTCAAGCAAACACAAACAGCACAGCACGATGCGTATTTTTTTTTATATTGACAAAATAAATCAAAAATAAATCAAAAATAACAAAAGTGGAAAAGGCGAGAGTGCGCGAGCACACAGGAGCAAAGACAAGCAGCGCAGCTTGATGCGTAGTAAAAAAAATAATAAATAGACAACTGGTCGACCTCATTAGAAATAAAAACCCAAAAGATTAGATAGACAACCAAACAAACACATAAATGTGGAGAGAAGGGCAGTGCGCGCAGGAGCAAAGGTAAACAGCAGACAGACCTGAATCCTTATCTTTACAAGGTCGACCTCAGAACTTTGTTCAGTTTGTCTCGGTGACGGATAATGGAAAGAAGGGCAGGAAACTGGTCGAATTCATTTAAATAAACAAATAAAAAATAAGATAAACTCTCAGGAATAGATAAATAATAACAAAAAAATTGTAAAGTGGAGAAAGCGAGAGCGCGCGAATGCACTCAAGCAAACACAAACAGCACAGCACAATGCGTATTTTTTTTAAAAATTGACAAAATAAATAAAAAATAAATCAAAAATAAAAATAAGTGGAAAAGGCGAGAGTGCGCGAGCACACAGGAGCAAAGACAAGCAGCGCAGCTTGAAGCGTAGTAAAGAAAATAATAAATAGACAACTGGTCGACCTCATTAGAAATAAAAACCCAAAAGATTAGATAGACAAACAAACAAACACATAAATGTGCAGAGAAGGGCAGTGCGCGCAGGAGCAAAGGTAAACAGCAGACAGACCTGAATCCTTATCTTTACAAGGTCGACCTCAGAACTTTGTTCAGTTTGTCTCGGTGACGGATAATGGAAGGAAGGGCAGGCAACTGGTCGACTTCATTTAAATAAACAAATAAAAAATAAGATAAACTCTCAGGAATAGATAAATAATAACAAAAAAATTGTAAAGTGCAGAAAGCGAGAGCGCGCGAATGCACTCAAGCAAACACAAACAGCACAGCACGATGCGTATTTTTTTTTAAATTGACAAAATAAATCGAAAATAAATCAAAAATAACAATAAGTGGAAAAGGCGAGAGTGTGCGAGCACACAGGAGCAAAGACAAGCAGCGCAGCTTGATGCGTAGTAAAAAAAATAATAAATAGACAACTGGTCGACCTCATTAGAAATAAAAACCCAAAAGATTAGATAGACAAACAAACAAACACATAAATGTGGAGAGAAGGGCAGTGCGCGCAGGAGCAAAGGTAAACAGCAGACAGACCTGAATCCTTATCTTTACAAGGTCGACCTCAGAACTTTGTTCAGTTTGTCTCGGTGACGGATAATGGAAGGAAGGGCAGGCAACTGGTCGACTTCATTTAAATAAACAAATAAAAAATAAGATAAACTCTCAGGAACAGATAAATAATAACAAAAAAATATTAAAGTGGAGAAAGCGAGAGCGCGCGAATGCACTCAAGCAAACACAAACAGCACAGCACGATGCGTATTTTTTTTATATTGACAAAATAAATCAAAAATAAATCAAAAATAACAAAAGTGGAAAAGGCGAGAGTGCGCGAGCACACAGGAGCAAAGACAAGCAGCGCAGCTTGATGAGTAGTAAAAAAAATAATAAATAGACAACTGGTCGACATCATTAGAAATAAAAACCCAAAAGATTAGATAGACAACCAAACAAACACATAAATGTGGAGAGAAGGGCAGTGCGCGCAGGAGCAAAGGTAAACAGCAGACAGACCTGAATCCTTATCTTTACAAGGTCGACCTCAGAACTTTGTTCAGTTTGTCTCGGTGACGGATAATGGAAAGAAGGGCAGGAAACTGGTCGAATTCATTTAAATAAACAAATAAAAAATAAGATAAACTCTCAGGAATAGATAAATAATAACAAATAAATTGTAAAGTGGAGAAAGCGAGAGCGCGCGAATGCACTCAAGCAAACACAAACAGCACAGCACAATGCGTATTTTTTTTTAAAATTGACAAAATAAATAAAAAATAAATCAAAAATAAAAATAAGTGGAAAAGGCGAGAGTGCGCGAGCACACAGGAGCAAAGACAAGCAGGGCAGCTTGAAGCGTAGTAAAGAAAATAATAAATAGACAACTGGTCGACCTCATTAGAAATAAAAACCCAAAAGATTAGATAGACAAACAAACAAACACATAAATGTGGAGAGAAGGGCAGTGCGCGCAGCAGCAAAGGTAAACAGCAGACAGACCTGAATCCTTATCTTTACAAGGTCGACCTCAGAACTTTGTTCAGTTTGTCTCGGTGACGGATAATGGAAGGAAGGGCAGGCAACTGGTCGACTTCATTTAAATAAACAAATAAAAAATAAGATAAACTCTCAGGAATAGATAAATAATAACAAAAAAATTGTAAAGTGCAGAAAGCGAGAGCGCGCGAATGCACTCATGCAAACACAAACAGCACAGCGCGATGCGTATTTTTTTTAAATTGACAAAATAAATCAAAAATAAATCAAAAATAACAATAAGTGGAAAAGGCGAGAGTGTGCGAGCACACAGGAGCAAAGACAAGCAGCGCAGCTTGATGCGTAGTAAAAAAAATAATAAATAGACAACTGGTCGACCTCATTAGAAATAAAAACCCAAAAGATTAGATAGACAAACAAACAAACACATAAATGTGGAGAGAAGGGCAGTGCGCGCAGGAGCAAAGGTAAACAGCAGACAGACCTGAATCCTTATCTTTACAAGGTCGACCTCAGAACTTTGTTCAGTTTGTCTCGGTGACGGATAATGGAAGGAAGGGCAGGCAACTGGTCGACTTCATTTAAATAAACAAATAAAAAATAAGATAAACTCTCAGGAATAGATAAATAATAACAAAAAAATTGTAAAGTGGAGAAAGCGAGAGCGCGCGAATGCACTCCAGGAAACACAACAGCACAGCACGATGCGTATTTTTTTTAAATTGACAAAATAAATCAAAAATAAATCAAAAATAAAAATAAGTGGAAAAGGCGAGAGTGCGTGAGCACACAGGAGCAAAGACAAGCAGCGCAGCTTGATGCGTAGTAAAGTAAATAATAAATAGACAACTGGTCGACCTCATTAGAAATAAAAACACAAAAGATTAGATAGACAAACAAACAAACACATAAATGTGCAGAGAAGGGCAGTGCGCGCAGGAGCAAAGGTAAACAGCAGACAGACCTGAATCCTTATCTTTACAAGGTCGACCTCAGAACTTTGTTCAGTTTGTCTCGGTGACGGATAATGGAAGGAAGGGCAGGCAACTGGTCGACTTCATTTAAATAAACAAATAAAAAATAAGATAAACTCTCAGGAATAGATAAATAATAACAAAAAAATTGTAAAGTGCAGAAAGCGAGAGCGCGCGAATGCACTCAAGCAAACACAAACAGCACAGCACGATGCGTATTTTTTTTAAATTGACAAAATAAATCAAAAATAAATCAAAAATAACAATAAGTGGAAAAGGCGAGAGTGTGCGAGCACACAGGAGCAAAGACAAGCAGCGCAGCTTGATGCGTAGTAAAAAAAATAATAAATAGACAACTGGTCGACCTCATTAGAAATAAAAACCCAAAAGATTAGATAGACAAACAAACAAACACATAAATGTGGAGAGAAGGGCAGTGCGCGCAGGAGCAAAGGTAAACAGCAGACAGACCTGAATCCTTATCTTTACAAGGTCGACCTCAGAACTTTGTTCAGTTTGTCTCGGTGACGGATAATGGAAGGAAGGGCAGGCAACTGGTCGACTTCATTTAAATAAACAAATAAAAAATAAGATAAACTCTCAGGAACAGATAAATAATAACAAAAAAATATTAAAGTGGAGAAAGCGAGAGCGCGCGAATGCACTCAAGCAAACACAAACAGCACAGCACAATGCGTATTTTTTTTTAAAATTGACAAAATAAATCAAAAATAAATCAAAAATAACAATAAGTGGAAAAGGCGAGAGTGTGCGAGCACACAGGAGCAAAGACAAGCAGCGCAGCTTGATGCGTAGTAAAAAAAATAATAAATAGACAACTGGTCGACCTCATTAGAAATAAAAACCCAAAAGATTAGATAGACAAACAAACAAACACATAAATGTGGAGAGAAGGGCAGTGCGCGCAGGAGCAAAGGTAAACAGCAGACAGACCTGAATCCTTATCTTTACAAGGTCGACCTCAGAACTTTGTTCAGTTTGTCTCGGTGACGGATAATGGAAGGAAGGGCAGGCAACTGGTCGACTTCATTTAATTAAACAAATAAAAAATAAGATAAACTCTCAGGAATAGATAAATAATAACAAAAAAATTGTAAAGTGGAGAAAGCGAGAGCGCCCGAATGCACTCCAGGAAACACAACAGCACAGCACGATGCGTATTTTTTTTAAATTGACAAAATAAATCAAAAATAAATCAAAAATAAAAATAAGTGGAAAAGGCGAGAGTGTGCGAGCACACAGGAGCAAAGACAAGCAGCGCAGCTTGATGCGTAGTAAAGTAAATAATAAATAGACAACTGGTCGACCTCATTAGAAATAAAAACACAAAAGATTAGATAGACAAACAAACAAACACATAAATGTGCAGAGAAGGGCAGTGCGCGCAGGAGCAAAGGTAAACAGCAGACAGACCTGAATCCTTATCTTTACAAGGTCGACCTCAGAACTTTGTTCAGTTTGTCTCGGTGACGGATAATGGAAGGAAGGGCAGGCAACTGGTCGACTTCATTTAAATAAACAAATAAAAAATAAGATAAACTCTCAGGAATAGATAAATAATAAAAAAAATAATTGTAAAGTGGAGAAAGCGAGAGCGCGCGAATGCACTCAAGCAAACACAAACAGCACAGCAAGATGCGTATTTTTTTTAAATTGACAAAATAAATCAAAAATAAATCAAAAATAAAAATAAGTGGAAAAGGCGAGAGTGCGCGAGCACACAGGAGCAAAGACAAGCAGCGCAGCTTGATGCGTAGTAAAAAAAATAATAAATAGACAACTGGTCGACCTCATTAGAAATAAAAACCCAAAAGTTTAGATAGACAAACAAACAAACACATAAATTTCTAGAGAAGGGCAGTGCGTGCAGGAGCAAAGGTAAACAGCAGACAGACCTGAATCCTTATTTTTACAAGGTCGACCTCAAAACTTTGTTCAGTTTGTCTCGGTGACGGATAATGGAAGGAAGGGCAGGCAACTGGTGGACTTCATTTAAATAAACAAATAAAAAATAAGATAAACTCTCAGGAATAGATAAATAATAACAAAAAAATTGTAAAGTGGAGAAAGCGAGAGCACGCGAATGCACTCAAGCAAACACAAACAGCACAGCACGATGCGTATTTTTTTTAAATTGACAAAATAAATAAAAATAAATCAAAAATAAAAATAAGTGGAAAAGGCGAGAGTGCGCGAGCACACAGGAGCAAAGACAAGCAGCGCAGCTTGATGCGTAGTAAAAAAAATAATAAATAGACAACTGGTCGACCTCATTAGAAATAAAAACCCAAAATATGAGATAGACAAATGAACAAACACATAAATGTGGAGAGAAGGGCTGTGCGCGCAGAAGAAAAGGTAAACAGCAGACAGACCTGATTCCTTATCTTTACAAGGTCGAACTCAGAACATTGTTCAGTTTGTCTCGGTGACGGATAATGGAAGGAAGGGCAGGCAACTGGTCGACTTCATTTAAATAAACAAATAAAATATAAGATAAACTCTCAGGAATAGATAAATAATAACAAAAAAATTGTAAAGTGGATAAAGCGAGAGCGCGCGAATGCACTCAAGAAACACAAACAGCACAGCACGATGCGTATTTTTTTTAAATTGACAAAATAAATCAAAAATAAATCATAAATAAAAATATGTGGAAAAGGCGATAGTGCGCGAGCACACAGGAGCAAAGACAAGCAGCGCAGCTTGATGCGTAGTAAAAAAAATAATAAATAGACAACTGGTCGACCTCATTAGAAATAAAAACCCAAAAGATTAGATAGACAAACAAACAAACACATAAATGTGGAGAGAAGGGCAGTGCGGCTCGGAGCAAAGGTAAACAGCAGACAGACCTGAATCCTTATCTTTACAAGGTCGACCTCAGAACTTTGTTCATTTTGTCTCGTTGACGGATAATGGAAGGATGGGCAGGCAACTGGTCGACTTCATTTAAATAAACAAATAAAAAATAAGATAAACTCTCAGGAATAGATAAATAATAACAAAAAAATTGTAAAGTGGAGAAAGCGAGAGCGCGCGAATGCACTCAAGCAAACACAAACAGCACAGCACGATGCGTATTTTTGTTTAAAATTGACAAAATAAATAAAAAATAAATCAAAAATAAAAATAAGTGGAAAAGGCGAGAGTGCGCGAGCACACAGGAGCAAAGACAAGCAGCGCAGCTTGATGCGTAGTAAAAAAAATAATAAATAGACAACTGGTCGACCTCATTAGAAATAAAAACCCAAAAGATTAGATAGACAAACAAACAAACACATAAATGTGTAGAGACGGGCAGTGAGCGCAGGAGCAAAGGGAAACAGCAGACAGACCTGAATCCTTATCTTTACAAGGTCGACCTCAGAACTTTGTTCAGTTTGTCTCGGTGACGGATAATGGAAGGAAGGGCAGGCAACTGGTCGACTTCATTTAAATAAACAAATAAAAAATAAGATAAACTCTCAGGAATAGATAAATAATAACAAAAAATTGTAAATTGGAGAAAGCGAGAGCGCGCGAATGCACTCAAGCAAACACAAACAGCACAGCACGATGCATATTTTTTTTTAAATTGACAAAATAAATCAAAAATAAATCAAAAATAAAAATAAGTGGAAAAGGCGAGAGTGGGCGAACACACAGGAGCAAAGACAAGCAGCGCAGCTTGATGCGTAGTAAAAAAAATAATAAATAGACAACTGGTCGACCTCATTAGAAATAAAAACCCAAAAGATTAGATAGACAAACAAACAAACACATAAATGTGGAGAGAAGGGCAGTGCACGCAGGAGCAAAGGTAAACAGCAGACAGACCTGAATCCTTATCTTTACAAGCTCGACCGCAGAACTTTGTTCAGTTTGGCTCGGTGACGGATAATGGAAGGAAGGGCAGGCAACTGGTCGACTTCATTTAAATAAACAAATAAAAAATAAGATAAACTCTCAGGAATAGATAAATAATAACAAAAAAATTGTAAAGTGGAGAAAGCGAGAGCGCGCAAATGCACTCAAGCAAACACAAACAGCACAGCACGATGCGTATTTTTTTTAAAAATTGACAAAATAAATCAAAAATAAAAATAAGTGGAAAAGGCGAGAGTGCGCGAGCACACAGGAGCAAAGACAAGCAGCGCAGCTTGATGCGTAGTAAAAAAAATAGTAAATAGACAACTGGTCGACCTCATTAGAAATAAAAACCCACAAGATTAGATAGACAAACAAACAAACACATAAATGTGGAGAGAAGGGCAGTGCGCACAGGATCAAAGGTAAACAGCAGACAGACCTGAATCCTTATCTTTACAAGGTCGACCTCAGAACTTTGTTCAGTTTGTCTCGGTGACGGATAATGGAAGGAAGGGCAGGCAACTGGTCGACTTCATTTAAATAAACAAATAAAATTAAGATAAACTCTCAGGAATAGAAAAATAATAACAAAAAAATTGTAAATTGGAGAAAGCGAGAGCGCGCGAATGCACTCAAGCAAACACAAACAGCACAGCACGATGCGTATTTTTTTTAAATTGACAAAATAAATCAAAAATAAATCAAAAATAAAAATAAGTGGAAAAGGCAAGTGTGCGCGAGCAAACAGGAGCAAAGACAAGCAGCGCAGCTTGATGCGTAGTAAAAAAAATAGTAAATAGACAACTGGTCGACCTCATTAGAAATAAAAACCCACAAGATTAGATAGACAAACAAACAAACACATAAATGTGGAGAGAAGGGCAGTGCGCACAGGATCAAAGGTAAACAGCAGACAGACCTGAATCCTTATCTTTACAAGGTCGACCTCAGAACTTTGTTCAGTTTGTCTCGGTGACGGATAATGGAAGGAAGGGCAGGCAACTAGTCGACTTCATTTAAATAAACAAATAAAATTAAGATAAACTCTCAGGAATAGAAAAATAATAACAAAAAAATTGTAAATTGGAGAAAGCGAGAGCGCGCGAATGCACTCAAGCAAACACAAACAGCACAGCACGATGCGTATTTTTTTTAAAATTGACAAAATAAATCAAAAATAAATCAAAAATAAAAATAAGTGGAAAAGGCGAGAGTGCGCGAGCACACAGGAGCAAAGACAAGCAGCGCAGCTTGATGCGTAGTAAAAAAAATAATAAATAGACAACTGGTCGACCTCATTAGAAATAAAAACCCAAAAGATTAGATAGACAAACAAACAAACACATAAATGTGGAGAGAAGGGCAGTGCGGGCAGGAGCAAAGGTAAACAGCAGACAGACCTGAATCCTTATATTTACAAGGTCGACCCCAGAACTTTGTTCATTTTGTCTCGGTGACAGATAATGGAAGGATGGGCAGGCAACTGGTCGACTTCATTTAAATAAACAAATAAAAGATAAGATAAACTCTGAGGAATAGATAAATAATAACAAAAAAATTGTAAAGTGGAGAAAGCGAGAGCGCGCGAATGGACTCAAGCAAACACAAACAGCACAGCACCATGCGTATTTTTTTTTAAAATTGACAAAATAAATCAAAAATAATTCAAAAATAAAAATAAGTGGAAAAGGCGAGAGTGCGCGAGCACACAGGAGCAAAGACAAGCAGCGCAGCTTGTTGCGTATTAAAAAATATAGTAAATAGACAACTGGTCGACCTCATTAGAAATAAAATCCCAAAAGATTAGATAGACAAACAAACAAACACATAAATGTGGAGAGAAGGGCAGTGCGCGCAGGAGTAAAGGTAAACAGCAGACAGACCTGAATCCTTATCTTTACAAGGTCGACCTCAGAACTTTGTTCAGTTTGTCTCGGTGACGGATAATGGAAGGAAGGGCAGGCAACTGGTCGACTTCATTTAAATAAACAAATAAAAAATAAGATAAACTCTCAGGAATAGATAAATAATAACAAAAAAATTGTAAAGTGGAGAAAGCGAGAGCGCGCGAATGCACTCAAGCAAACACAAACAGCACAGCACGATGCGTATTTGTTTTTAAATTGACAAAATAAATCAAAAATAAATCAAAAATAAAAATAAGTGGAAAAGGCGAGAGTGCGCAAGCACACAGGAGCAAAGACAAGCGGCGCAGCCTGATGCGTAGTAAAAAAAATAATAAATAGACAACTGGTCGACCTCATTAGAAATAAAAACCCAAAAGATTAGATAGACAAACAAACAAACACATAAATGTGGAGAGAAGGGCAGGGTGCTCAGGAGCAAAGGTAAACAGCAGACAGACCTGAATCCTTATCTTTACAAGGTCGACCTCAGAACTTTGTTCAGTTTGTCTCGGTGACGGATAATGGAAGGAAGGGCAGGCAACTGGTCGACTTCATTTAAATAAACAAATAAAAAATAAGATAAACTCTCAGGAATAGATAAATAATAACAAAAAAATTGTAAAGTGGAGAAAGCGAGAGCGCGCGAATGCACTCAAGCAAACACAAACAGCACAGTACGATGCGTATTTTTTTTAAATTGACAAAATAAATAATAAATAAATCAAAAATATAAATAAGTGGAAAAGGCGAGAGTGCGCGAGCACACAGGAGCAAAGACAAGCATCGCAGCTTGATGCGTAGTAAAAAAATAATAAATAGACAAATGGTCGACCTCATTAGAAATAAAAACACAAAAGATTAGATAGACAAACAAACAAACACATAAATGTGGAGAGAAGGGCAGTGCGCGCAGGAGCAAAGGTAAACTGCAGACAGACCTGAATCCTTATCTTTACAAGGTCGACCTCAGAACTTTGTTCAGTTTGTCTCGGTGACGGATAATGGAAGGAAGGGCAGGCAACTGGTCGACTTCATTAAATAAACAAATAAAAAATAATATAAACTCTCAGGAATAGATAAATAATAACAAAAAAAATTGTAAAGTGGAGAAAGCGAGAGCGCGCGAATGCACTCAAGCAAACACAAACAGCACAGCACGATGCGTATTTTTTTTTTAAATTGACAAAATAAATCAAAAATAAAAATAAGTGGAAAAGGCGAGAGTGCGCGAGCACACAGGAGCAAAGACAAGCAGCGCAGCTTGATGCGTAGTAAAAAAAATAATAAATAGACAACTAGTCGACCTCATTAGAAATAAAAAACCAAAAGATTAGATAGACAAACAACAAACACATAAATGTGGAGAGAAGGGCAGTGCGCGCAGGAGCAAAGGTAAACAGCAGACAGACCTTAATCCTTATCTTTACAAGGTCGACCTCAGAACTTTGTACAGTTTGTCTCGGTGACGGATAATGGAAGGAAGGGCAGGCAACTGGTCGACTTCATTTAAATAAACAAATAAAAAATAAGATAAACTCTCAGGAATAGATAAATAATAACAAAAAAATTGTAAAGTGGAGAAAGCGAGAGCGCGCGAATGCACTCAAGCAAACACAAACAGCGCAGCACGATGCGTATTTTTTTTTAAATTGACAAAATAAATCAAAAATAAAAATAAGTGGAAAAGGCGAGAGTACGCGAGCACACAGGAGCAAAGACAAGCAGCGCAGCTTGATACGTATTAAAAAAAATAATAAATAGACAACTGGTCGACCTCATTAGAAATAAAAACCCAAAAGGTTAGATAGACAAACAAACAAACACATAAATGTGGAGAGAAGGGCAGTGCGGGCAGGAGCAAAGGTAAACAGCAGACAGACCTGAATCCTTATATTTACAAGGTCGACCCCAGAACTTTGTTCATTTTGTCTCGGTGACAGATAATGGAAGGATGGGCAGGCAACTGGTCGACTTCATTTAAATAAACAAATAAAAGATAAGATAAACTCTGAGGAATAGATAAATAATAACAAAAAAATTGTAAAGTGGAGAAAGCGAGAGCGCGCGAATGGACTCAAGCAAACACAAACAGCACAGCCCCATGCGTATTTTTTTTTAAAATTGACAAAATAAATCAAAAATAATTCAAAAATAAAAATAAGTGGAAAAGGCGAGAATGCGCGAGCACACAGGAGCAAAGACAAGCAGCGCAGCTTGATGCGTAGTAAAAAAAAAATAGTAAATAGACACCTGGTCGACCTCATTAGAAATAAAAACCCAAAAGATTAGATAGACAAACAAACAAACACATAAATGTGGAGAGAAGGGCAGTGCGCACAGGATCAAAGGTAAACAGCAGACAGACCTGAATCCTTATCTTTACAAGGTCGACCTCAGAACTTTGTTCAGTTTGTCTCGGTGACGGATAATGGAAGGAAGGGCAGGCAAGTGACCGACTTCATTTAAATAAACAAATAAAATTAAGATAAACTCTCAGGAATAGAAAAATAATAACAAAAAAATTGTAAATTGGAGAAAGCGAGAGCGCGCGAATGCACTCAAGCAAACACAAACAGCACAGCACGATGCGTATTTTTTTTTAAATTGACAAAATAAATCAAAAATAAAAATAAGTGGAAAAGTCGAGAGTTCGCGAGCACACAGGAGTAAAGACAAGCAGCGCAGCTTGATGCGTAGTAAAAAAAATAATAAATAGACAACTGGTCGACCTCATTAGAAATAAAAACCCAAAAGATTAGATAGACAAACAAACAAACACATAAATGTGGAGAGAAGGGCAGTGCGCTCAGGAGCAAAGGTAAACAGCAGACAGACCTGAATCCTTATCTTTACAAGGTCGACCTCAGAACTTTGTTCAGTTTGTCTCGGTGACGGATAATGGAAGGAAGGGCAGGCAACTGGTCGACTTCATTTAAATAAACAAATAAAAAATAAGATAAACTCTCAGGAATAGATAAATAATAACAAAAAAATTGTAAAGTGGAGAAAGCGAGAGCGCGCGAATGCACTCAAGCAAACACAAACAGCACAGTACGATGCGTATTTTTTTTAAATTGACAAAATAAATAATAAATAAATCAAAAATATAAATAAGTGGAAAAGGCGAGAGTGCGTGAGCACACAGGAGCAAAGACAAGCAGCGCAGCTTGATGCGTAGTAAAAAAAATAATAAATAGACAACTGGTCGATCTCATTAGAAATAAAAACCCAAAAGATTAGATAGACAAACAAACAAACACATAAATGTGGAGAGAAGGGCAGTGCGGGCAGGAGCAAAGGTAAACAGCAGACAGACCTGAATACTTATCTTTACAAGGTCGACCTCAGAACTTTGTTCAGTTTGTCTCGGTGACGGATAATGGAAGGAAGGGCAGGCAACTGGTCGACTTCATTTAAATAAACAAATAAAAAATAAGATAAACTCTCAGGAATAGATAAATAATAACAAAAAAATTGTAAATTGGAGAAAACGAGAGCACGCGAATGCACTCAAGCAAACACAAACAGCACAGCACGATGCGTATTTTTTTTTAAATTGACAAAATAAATCAAAAATAAATCAAAAATAAAAATAAGTGGTTAAGGCGAGAGTGCGCGAGCACACAGGAGCAAAGACAAGCATCGCAGCTTGATGCGTAGTAAAAAAAATAATAAATAGACAACTGGTCGACCTCATTAGAAATAAAAACCCAAAAGATTAGATAGACAAACAAACAAACACATAAATGTGGAGAGATGGGCAGTGCGCGCAGGAGCAAAGGTAAACTGCAGACAGACCTGAATCCTTATCTTTACAAGGTCGACCTCAGAACTTTGTTCAGTTTGTCTCGGTGACGGATAATGGAAGGAAGGGCAGGCAACTGGTCGACTTCATTTAAATAAACAAATAAAAAATAATATAAACTCTCAGGAATAGATAAATAATAACAAAAAATTGTAAAGTAGAGAAAGCGAGAGCGCGCGAATGCACTCAAGCAAACACAAACAGCACAGCACGATGCGTATTTTTTTTTTAAATTGACAAAATAAATCAAAAATAAAAATAAGTGGAAAAGGCGAGAGTGCGCGAGCACACAGGTGCAAAGACAAGCAGCGCAGCTTGATGCGTAGTAAAAAAAATAATAAATAGACAACTAGTCGACCTCATTAGAAATAAAAAACCAAAAGATTAGATAGACAAACAACAAACACATAAATGTGGAGAGAAGGGCAGTGCGCGCAGGAGCAAAGGTAAACAGCAGACAGACCTTAATCCTTATCTTTACAAGGTCGACCTCAGAACTTTGTACAGTTTGTCTCGGTGACGGATAATGGAAGGAAGGGCAGGCAACTGGTCGACTTCATTTAAATAAACAAATAAAAAATAAGATAAACTCTCAGGAATAGATAAATAATAACAAAAAAATTGTAAAGTGGAGAAAGCGAGAGCGCGCGAATGCACTCAAGCAAACACAAACAGCACAGCACGATGCGTATTTTTTTTTAAATTGACAAAATAAATAAAAAATAAATCAAAAATAAAAATAAGTGGAAAAGGCGAGAGTGCGCGAGCACACAGGAGCAAAGACAAGCAGCGCACCTTGATGCGTAGTAAAAAAAATAATAAATAGACAACTGGTCGACCTCATTAGAAATAAAAACCCAAAAGATTAGGTAGACAAACAAACAAACACATAAATGTGGAGAGAAGGGCAGTGCCCGCAGGAGCAAAGGTAAACAGCAGACGGACCTGAATCCTTATCTTTACAAGGTCGACCTCAGAACTTCG
Source organism: Perognathus longimembris pacificus (assembly GCF_023159225.1). Taxonomy (NCBI): domain Eukaryota; kingdom Metazoa; phylum Chordata; class Mammalia; order Rodentia; family Heteromyidae; genus Perognathus; species Perognathus longimembris. Next base: position 14,918 of record NW_025958210.1, on the reverse strand, counting down.
TTCAGTTTGTCTCGGTGACGGATAATGGAAGGAAGGGCAGGCAACTGGTCGACTTCATTTAAATAAACAAATAAAAAATAAGATAAACTCTCAGGAATAGATAAATAATAACAAAAAAATTGTAAAGTGGAGAAAGCGAGAGCGCGGGAATGCACTCAAGCAAACACAAACAGCACAGCACGATGCGTATTTTTTTTTAAATTGACAAAATAAATAAAAAATAAATCAAAAATAAAAATAAGTGGAAAAGGCGAGAGTGCTCGAGCACACAGGAGCAAAGACAAGCAGCGCAGCTTGATGCGTAGTAAAAAAAATAATAAATAGACAACTGGTCGACCTCATTAGAAATAAAAACCCAAAAGATTAGGTAGACAAACAAACAAACACATAAATGTGGAGAGAAGGGCAGTGCACGCAGGAGCAAAGGTAAACAGCAGACAGACCTGAATCCTTATCTTTACAAGGTCGACCTCAGAACTTTGTTCAGTTTGTCTCGGTGACGGATAATGGAAGGAAGGGCAGGCAACTGGTCGACTTCATTTAAATAAACAAAAAATAAGATAAACTCTCAGGAATAGATAAATAATAACAAAAAAATTGTAAAGTGGAGAAAGCGAGAGCGCGCGAATGCACTCAAGCAAACACAAACAGCACAGCACGATGCGTATTTTTTTTTAAAAATTGACAAAATAAATCAAAAATAAATCAAAAATAAAAATAAGTGGAAAAGGCAAGAGTGGGCGAGCACACAGGAGCAAAGACAACCAGCGCAGGTTGATGCGTAGTAAAAAAAATAATAAATAGACAACTGGTCGACCTCATTAGAAATAAAAACCCAAAAGATTAGATAGACAAACAAACAAACACATAAATGTGGAGAGATGGGCAGTGCGCGCAGGAGCAAAGGTAAACAGCAGACAGACCTGAATCCTTATCTTTACAAGGTCGACCTCAGAACTTTGTTCAGTTTGTCTCGGTGACGGATAATGGAAGGAAGGGCAGGCAACTGGTCGACTTCATTTAAATAAACAAATAAAAAATAAGATAAACTCTCAGGAATAGATAAATAATAACAAAAAAATTGTAAAGTGGAGAAAGCGAGAGCGCGCGAATGCACTCAAGCAAACACAAACAGCACAGCACGATGCGTATTTTTTTTTATAAAATTGACAAAATAAATCAAAAATAAATCAAAAATAAAAATATGTGGAAAAGGCGAGAGTGCGCGAGCACACAGGAGCAAAGACAAGCAGCGCACCTTGATGCGTAGTGAAAAAAATAATAAATAGACAACTGGTCGACCTCATTAGAAATAAAAACCCAAAAGATTAGATAGACAAACAAACAAACACATAAATGTGGAGAGAAGGGCAGTGCGCGCAGGAGCAAAGGTAAACAGCAGACAGACCTGAATCCTTTTCTTTACGAGGTCGACCTCAGAACTTTGTTCAGTTTGTCTCGGTGACGGATAATGGAAGGAAGGGCAGGCAACTGGTCGACTTCATTTAAATAAACAAATAAAAAATAAGATAAACTCTCAGGAATAGATAAATAATAACGAAAAAATTGTAAAGAGGAGAAAGCGAGAGCGCGCTAATGCACTCAAGCAAACACAAACAGCACAGCACGATGCGTATTTTTTTTTAAATTGAAAAAATAAATCAAAAATAAATCAAAAATAAAAATAAGTGGAAAAGGCGAGAGTGCGCGAGCACACAGGAGCAAAGACAAGCAGCACAGCTTGATGCGTAGTAAAAAAAATAATAAATAGACAACTGGTCGACCTCATTAGAAATAAAAACCCAAAAGATTAGATAGACAAACAAACAAACACATAAATGTGGAGAGAAGGGCAGTGCGCGCAGGAGCAAAGGTAAACAGCAGACAGACCTGAATCCTTATCTTTACAAGGTCGACCTCAGAACTTTGTTCAGTTTGTCTCGGTGACGGATAATGGAAGGAAGGGCAGGCAAGTGACCGACTTCATTTAAATAAACAAATAAAATTAAGATAAACTCTCAGGAATAGAAAAATAATAACAAAAAAATTGTAAATTGGAGAAAGCGAGAGCGCGCGAATGCACTCAAGCAAACACAAACAGCACAGCACGATGCGTATTTTTTTTAAAATTGACAAAATAAATCAAAAATAAATCAAAAATAAAAATAAGTGGAAAAGTCGAGAGTTCGCGAGCACACAGGAGTAAAGACAAGCAGCGCAGCTTGATGCGTAGTAAAAAAAATAATAAATAGACAACTGGTCGACCTCATTAGAAATAAAAACACAAAAGATTAGATAGACAAACAAACAAACACATAAATGTGGAGAGAAGGGCAGTGCGCGCAGGAGCAAAGGTAAACAGCAGACAGACCTGAATCCTTATCTTTACAAGGTCGACCTCAGAACTTTGTTCAATTTGTCTCGGTGACGGAGAATGGAAGGAAGGGCAGGCAACTGGTCGACTTCATTTAAATAAACAAATAAAAAATAAGATAAACTCTCAGGAATAGATAAATAATAACAAAAAAATTGTAAAGTGGAGAAAGCGAGAGCGCGCGAATGCACTCAAGCAAACACAAACAGCACAGCACGATGCGTATTTTTTTTCAAAATTGACAAAATAAATCAAAAATAAATCAAAAATAAAAATAAGTGGAAAAGGCGAGAGTGCGCGAGCACACAGGAGCAAAGACACGCAGCGCAGCTTGATGCGTAGTAAAAAAAATAATAAATAGACAACTGGTCGACCTCATTAGAAATAAAAACCCAAAAGATTAGATAGACAAACAAACAAACACATAAATGTGGAGAGAAGGGCAGTGCACGCAGGAGCAAAGGTAAACAGCAGACAGACCTGAATACTTATCTTTACAAGGTCGACCTCAGAACTTTGTTCAGTTTGTCTCGGTGACGGATAATGGAAGGAAGGGCAGGCAACTGGTCGACTTCATTTAAATAAACAAATAATATATAAGATAAACTCTCAGGAATAGATAAATAATAACAAAAAAATTGTAAAGTGGAGAAAGCGAGAGCGCGCGAATGCACTCAAGCAAACACAAACAGCGCAGCACGATGCGTATTTTTTTTTTAAATTGACAAAATAAATCAAAAATAAAAATAAGTGGAAAAGGCGAGAGTACGCGAGCACACAGGAGCAAAGACAAGCAGCGCAGCTTGATACGTATTAAAAAAAATAATAAATAGACAACTGGTCGACCTCATTAGAAATAAAAACCCAAAAGGTTAGATAGACAAACAAACAAACACATAAATGTGGAGAGAAGGGCAGTGCGGGCAGGAGCAAAGGTAAACAGCAGACAGACCTGAATCCTTATATTTACAAGGTCGACCCCAGAACTTTGTTCATTTTGTCTCGGTGACAGATAATGGAAGGATGGGCAGGCAACTGGTCGACTTCATTTAAATAAACAAATAAAAGATAAGATAAACTCTGAGGAATAGATAAATAATAACAAAAAAATTGTAAAGTGGAGAAAGCGAGAGCGCGCGAATGGACTCAAGCAAACACAAACAGCACAGCCCCATGCGTATTTTTTTTTAAAATTGACAAAATAAATCAAAAATAATTCAAAAATAAAAATAAGTGGAAAAGGCGAGAGTGCGCGAGCACACAGGAGCAAAGACAAGCAGCGCAGCTTGATGCGTAGTAAAAAAAATAATAAATAGACAACTAGTCGACCTCATTAGAAATAAAAAACCAAAAGATTAGATAGACAAACAACAAACACATAAATGTGGAGAGAAGGGCAGTGCGCGCAGGAGCAAAGGTAAACAGCAGACAGACCTTAATCCTTATCTTTACAAGGTCGACCTCAGAACTTTGTACAGTTTGTCTCGGTGACGGATAATGGAAGGAAGGGCAGGCAACTGGTCGACTTCATTTAAATAAACAAATAAAAAATAAGATAAACTCTCAGGAATAGATAAATAATAACAAAAAAATTGTAAAGTGGAGAAAGCGAGAGCGCGCGAATGCACTCAAGCAAACACAAACAGCACAGCACGATGCGTATTTTTTTTTAAATTGACAAAATAAATAAAAAATAAATCAAAAATAAAAATAAGTGGAAAAGGCGAGAGTGAGCGAGCACACAGGAGCAAAGACAAGCAGCGCACCTTGATGCGTAGTAAAAAAAATAATAAATAGACAACTGGTCGACCTCATTAGAAATAAAAACCCAAAAGATTAGGTAGACAAACAAACAAACACATAAATGTGGAGAGAAGGGCAGTGCCCGCAGGAGCAAAGGTAAACAGCAGACGGACCTGAATCCTTATCTTTACAAGGTCAACCTCAGAACTTCGTTCAGTTTGTCTCGGTGACGGATAATGGAAGGAAGGGCAGGCAACTGGTCGACTTCATTTAAATAAACAAATAAAAAATAAGATAAACTCTCAGGAATGGATAAATAATAACAAAAAAATTGTAAAGTTGAGAAAGCGAGAGCGCGGGAATGCACTCAAGCAAACACAAACAGCACAGCACGATGCGTATTTTTTTTTAAATTGACAAAATAAATAAAAAATAAATCAAAAATAAAAATAAGTGGAAAAGGCGAGAGTGCGCGAGCACACAGGAGCAAAGACAAGCAGCGCAGCTTGATGCGTAGTAAAAAAAATAATAAATAGACAACTGGTCGACCTCATTAGAAATAAAAACCCAAAAGATTAGGTAGACAAACAAACAAACACATAAATGTGGAGAGAAGGGCAGTGCACGCAGGAGCAAAGGTAAACAGCAGACAGACCTGAATCCTTATCTTTACAAGGTCGACCTCAGTACTTTGTTCAGTTTGTCTCGGTGACGGATAATGGAAGGAAGGGCAGGCAACTGGTCGACTTCATTTAAATAAACAAAAAATAAGATAAACTCTCAGGAATAGATAAATAATAACAAAAAAATTGTAAAGTGGAGAAAGCGAGAGCGCGCGAATGCACTCAAGCAAACACAAACAGCACAGCACGATGCGTATTTTTTTTTAAAAATTGACAAAATAAATCAAAAATAAATCAAAAATAAAAATAAGTGGAAAAGGCGAGAGTGCGCGAGCACACAGGAGCAAAGACAAGCAGCGCAGCTTGATGCGTAGTAAAAAAAATAATAAATAGACAACTGGTCGACCTCATTAGAAATAAAAACCCAAAAGATTAGATAGACAAACAAACAAACACATAAATGTGGAGAGAAGGGCAGTGCGCGCAGGAGCAAAGGTAAACAGCAGACAGACCTGAATCCTTATCTTTACAAGGTCGACCTCAGAACTTTGTTCAGTTTGTCTCGGTGACGGATAATGGAAGGAAGGGCAGGCAACTGGTCGACTTCATTTAAATAAACAAATAAAAAATAAGATAAACTCTCAGGAATAGATAAATAATAACAAAAAAATTGTAAAGTGCAGAAAGCGAGAGCGCGCGAATGCACTCAAGCAAACACAAACAGCACAGTACGATGCGTATTTTTTTAAATTGACAAAATAAATAATAAATAAATCAAAAAAATAAATAAGTGGAAAAGGCGAGAGTCCGCGAGCACACAGGAGCAAAGACAAGCAGCGCAGCTTGATGCGTAGTAAAAAAAATAATAAATACACAACTGGTCGACCTCATTAGAAATAAAAACCCAAAAGATTAGATAGACAAACAAACAAACACATAAATGTGGAGAGAAGGGCAGTGCGCGCAGGAGCAAAGGTAAACAGCAGACAGACCTGAATCCTTATCTTTACAAGGTCGACCTCAGAACTTTGTTCAGTTTGTCTCGGTGACGGATAATGGAAGGAAGGGCCGGCAACTGGTCGACTTCATTTAAATAAACAAATAAAAAATAAGATAAACTCTCAGGAATAGATAAATAATAACAAAAAATTGTAAAGTGGAGAAAGCGAGAGCGCGCGAATGCACTCAAGCAAACACAAACAGCACAGCACGATGCGTATTTTTTTTTAAAATTGACAAAATAAATCAAAAATAAAAATAAGTGGAAAAGGCGAGAGTGCGCGAGCACACAGGAGCAAAGACAAGCAGCGCAGCTTGATGCGTAGTAAAAAAAATAATAAATAGACAACTGGTCGACCTCATTAGAAATAAAAACCCAAAAGATTAGATAGACAAACAAACAAAGACATAAATGTGGAGAGAAGGGCAGTGCGGGCAGGAGCAAAGGTAAACAGCAGACAGACCTGAATCCTTATCTTTACAAGGTCGACCTCAGAACTTTGTTCAGTTTGTCTCGGTGACGGATAATGGAAGGAAGGGCAGGCAACTGGTCGACTTCATTTAAATAAACAAATAAAAAATAAGATAAACTCTCAGGAATAGATAAAGAATAACAAAGAAATTGTAAAGTGGAGAAAGCGAGAGCGCGCGAATGCACTCAAGCAAACACAAACAGCACAGCACGATGCGTATTTTTTTATAAAATTGACAAAATAAATCAAAAATAAATCAAAAATAAAAATAAGTGGAAAAGGCGAGAGTGCGCGAGCACACAGGAGAAAAGACAAGCATCGCAGCTTGATGCGTAGTAAAAAAAATAATAAATAGACAACTGGTCGACCTCATTAGAAATAAAAACCCAAAAGATTAGATAGACAAACAAACAACCACATAAATGTGGAGAGAAGGGCAGTGCGCGCAGGAGCAATGGTAAACAGCAGACAGACCTGAATCCTTATCTTTACAAGGACGACCTCAGAACTTTGTTCAGTTTGTCTCGGTGACGGATAATGGAAGGAAGGGCAGGCAACTGGTCGACTTCATTTAAATAAACAAATAAAAAATAAGATAAACTCTCAGGAATAGAAAAATAATAACAAAAAAATTGTAAAGTGGAGAAAGCGAGAGCGCGCGAATGCACTCAAGCAAACACAAACAGCACAGCACGATGCGTATTTTTTTTTTAAATTGACAAAATAAATCAAAAATAAATCAAAAATAAAAATAAGTGGAAAAGGCGAGAGTGCGCGAGCACGCAGGAGCAAAGACAAGCAGCGCAGTTTGATGCGTAGTAAAAAAACAATAAATAGACAACGGGTCGTCCTCATTAGAAATAAAAACCCAAAAGTTTAGATAGACAAACAAACAAACACATAAATGTGGAGAGAGGGGCAGTGGGCGCAGGAGTAAAAGTAACCAGCAGACAGACCTGAATCCATATCTTTACAAGGTCGACCTCAGAACTTTGTTCAGTTTGTCTCGGTGACGGATAATGGAAGGAAGGGCAGGCAACTGGTCGACTTCATTTAAATAAACAATTAAAAAAAAGGATAAACTCTCAGGAATAGATAAATAATAACAAAAAAATTGTAAACTGGAGAAAGCGAGAGCGCGCGAATGCACTCAAGCAAACACAAACAGCACAACACGATGCGTATTTTTTTTAAAAATTGACAAAATAAATCAAAATTAAATCAAAAATAAAAATAAGTGGAAAAGGCGAGAGTGTGCGAGCACACAGGAGCAAAGACAAGCAGCGCAGCTTGATGCGTAGTAAAAAAAATAATAAATAGACAACTGGTCGACCTCATTAGAAATAAAAACCCAAAAGATTAGATAGACAAACAAACAAACACATAAATGTGGAGAGAAGGGCAGTGCGCACAGGAGCAAAGGTAAACAGCAGACAGACCTGAATCCTTATCTTTACAAGGTCGACCTCAGAACTTTGTTCAATTCGTCTCGGTGACGGATAATGGAAGGAAGGGCAGGCAACTGGTCGACTTCATTTAAATAAACAAATAAAAAATAAGATAAACTCTCAGGAATAGATAAATAATAACAAAAAAATTGTAAAGTGCAGAAAGCGAGAGCGCGCGAATGCACTCTAGCAAACACAAACAGCACAGCACGATGCGTATTTTTTTTAAAATTGACAAAATAAATCAAAAATAAATCAAAAATAAAAATAAGTGGAAAAGGCGAGAGTGCGCGAGCACACAGGAGCAAAGACAAGCAGCGCAGCTTGATGCGTAGTAAAAAAAATAATAAATACACAACTGGTCGACCTCATTAGAAATAAAAACCCAAAAGATTAGATAGACAAACAAACAAACACATAAATGTGGAGAAAAGGGCAGTGCGCGCAGGAGCAAAGGTAACCAGCAGACAGACCTGAATCCTTATATTTACAAGGTCGACCTCAGAACTTTGTTCAGTTTGTCTCGGTGACGGATAATGGAAGGAAGGGCAGGCAACTGGTCGACTTCATTTAAATAAACAAATAAAAAATAAGATAAACTCTCAGGAATAGATAAATAATAACAAAAAATTGTAAAGTGGAGAAAGCGAGAGCGCGCGAATGCACTCAAGCAAACACAAACAGCACAGCACGATGCGTATTTTTTTTTTAAAATTGACAAAATAAATCAAAAATAAAAATAAGTGGAAAAGGCGAGAGTGCGCGAGCACACAGGAGCAAAGACAAGCAGCGCAGCTTGATGCGTAGTAAAAAAAATAATAAATAGACAACTGGTCGACCTCATTAGAAATAAAAACCCAAAAGATTAGATAGACAAACAAACAAACACATAAATGTGGAGAGAAGGGCAGTGCGCGCAGGAGCAAAGGTAAACAGCAGACAGACCTGAATCCTTTTCTTTACAAGGTCGACCTCAGAACTTTGTTCAGTTTGTCTCGGTGACGGATAATGGAAGGGAGGGCAGGCAACTGGTCGACTTCATTTAAATAAACAAATAAAAAATAAGATAAACTCTCAGGAATAGATAAATAATAACGAAAAAATTGTAAAGAGGAGAAAGCGAGAGCGCGCTAATGCACTCAAGCACACACAAACCGCACAGCACGATGCGTATTTTTTTTAAACTGACAAAATAAATCAAAAATAATTCAAAAATAAAAATAAGTGGAAAAGGCGAGAGTGCGCGAGCACACAGGAGCAAAGACAAGCAGCGCAGCTTGATGCGTAGTAAAAAAAATAATAAATAGACAACTGGTCGACCTCATTAGAAATAAAAACCCAAAAGATTAGATAGACAAACAAACAAACACATAAATGTGGAGAGAAGGGCAGTGCGCGCAGGAGCAAAGGTAAACAGCAGACAGACCTGAATCCTTATCTTTACAAGGTCGACCTCAGAACTTTGTTCAGTTTGTCTCGTTGACGGATAATGGAAGGAAGGGCAGGCAACTGGTCGACTTCATTTAAATAAACAAATAAAAAATAAGATAAACTCTCAGGAATAGATAAATAATAACAAAAAAATTGTAGAGTGGAGAAAGCGAGAGCGAGCGAATGCACTCAAGCAAACACAAACAGCACAGCACGATGCGTATTTTTTTAAATTGACAATATAAATCAAAAATAAATCAAAAATAAAAATAAGTGGAAAAGGCGAGAGTGCGCGAGCACACAGGAGCAAAGACAAGCAGCGCAGCTTGATGCGTAGTAAAAAAAAATAAATAGACAACTGGTCGACCTCATTAGAAATAAAAACCCAAAAGATTAGATAGACAAACAAAAAACACATAAATGTGGAGAGAAGGGCAGTGCGCGCAGGAGCAAAGGTAAACAGCACACAGACCTGAATCCTTATTTTTACAAGGTCGACCTCAGAACTTTGTTCAGTTGGTCTCGGTGACGGATAATGGAAGAAAGGGCAGGCAACTGGTCGACTTCATTTAAATAAACAAATAAAAAATAAGATAAACTCTCAGGAATAGATAAATAATAACAAAAAAATTGTAAAGTGGAGAAAGCGAGAGCGCGCGAATGCACTCAAGCAAAAACAAACAGCACAGCACGATGCGTATTTTTTTTTAAATTGACAAAATTAATCAAAAATAAATCAAAAATAAAAATAAGTGGAAAAGGCGAGAGTGCGCGAGCACACAGGAGCAAAGACAAGCAGCGCAGCTTGATGCGTAGTAAAAAAAATAATAAATAGACAGCGGGTCGACCTCATTAGAAATAAAAACCCAAAAGATTAGATAGACAAACAAACAAACACATAAATGTGGAGAGAAGGGCAGTGCGCGCAGGAGCAAAGGTAAACAGCAGACAGACCTGAATCCTTATCTTTACAAGGTCGACCTCAGAACTTTGTTCAGTTTGTCTCGGTGACGGATAATGGAAGGAAGGGCAGGCAACAGGTCGACTTCATTTAAATAAACAAATAAAAAATAAGATAAACTCTCAGGAATAGATAAATAATAACAAAGAAATTGTGAAGTGGTGAAAGCGAGAGCGCGCGAATGCACTCAAGCAAACACAAACAGCACAGCACGATGCGTATTTTTTTTAAAATTGACAAAATAAATCAAAAATAAATCAAAAATAAAAATAAGTGGAAAAGGCGAGAGTGCGCGAGCACACAGGAGCAAAGACAAGCAGCGCAGCTTGATGCGTGGTAAAAAAAAATAATAAATAGACAACTGGTCGACCTCATTAGAAATAAAATCCCAAAAGATTAGATAGACAAAAAAACAAACACATAAATGTGGAGAGAAGGGCAGTGCGCGCAGGAGCAAAGGTAAACAGCAGACAGACCTGAATCCTTATCTTTACAAGGTGGACCTCAGAACTTTGTTCAGTTTGTCTCGGTGACGGATAATGGAAGGAAGGGCAGGCAACTGGTCGACTTCATTTAAATAAAAAAATAAAAAATAAGATAAACTCTCAGGAATAGATAAATAATAACAAAAATATTGTAAAGTAGAGAAAGCGAGAGCGCGCGAATACACTCAAGCAAACACAAACAGCACAGCACGATGCGTATTTTTTTTAAATTGACAAAATAAATCAATAATAAAAATAAGTGGAAAAGGCGAGAGTGCGCGAGCACACAGGAGCAAAGACAAGCAGCGCAGCTTGATGCGTAGTAAAAAAAATAATAAATAGACAACTGGTCGACCTCATTAGAAATAAAAACCCAAAAGATTAGAGAGACAAACAAACAAACACATAAATGTGGAGAGAAGGGCAGTCCGCGCAGGAGCAAAGGTAAACAGCAGACAGACCTGAATCCTTATTTTTACAAGGTCGACCTCAGAACTTTGTTCAGTTGGTCTCGGTGACGGATAATGGAAGTAAGGGCAGGCAACTGGTCGACTTCATTTAAATAAACAAATAAAAATAAGATAAACTCTCAGGAATAGATAAATAATAACAAAAAAATTGTAAAGTGGAGAAAGCGAGAGCGCGCGAATGCACTCAAGCAAAAACAAACAGCACAGCACGATGCGTATTTTTTTTTTAAATTGACAAAATTAATCAAAAATAAATCAAAATAAAAATAAGTGGAAAAGGCGAGAGGTGCGCGAGCACACAGGAGCAAAGACAAGCAGCGCAGCTTGATGCGTAGTAAAAAAAAATAAAATAGACAGCGGGTCGACCTCATTAGAAATAAAAACCCAAAAGATTAGATAGACAAACAAACAAACACATAAATGTGGAGAGAAGGGCAGTGCGCGCAGGAGCAAAGGTAAACAGCAGACAGACCTGAATCCTTATCTTTACAAGGTCGACCTCAGAACTTTGTTCAGTTGGTCTCGGTGACGGATAATGGAAGGAAGGGCAGGCAACTGGTCGACTTCATTTAATAAACAAATAAAAAATAAGATAAACTCTCAGAATAGATAAAAAATAACAAAAAAATTGTAAAGTGCAGAAAGCGAGAGCGCGCGAATGCACTCAAGCAAACACAAACAGCACAGCACGATGCGTATTTTTTTTTAAATTGAAAAAATAAATCAAAAATAAATCAAAAATAAAAATAAGTGGAAAAGGAGAGAGTGCGCGAGCACACAGGAGCAAAGACAAGCAGCGCAGCTTGATGCGTAGTAAAAAAAATAATAAATAGACAACTGGTCGACCTCATTAGAAATAAAAACCCAAAAGATTAGAGAGACAAACAAACAAACACATAAATGTGGAGAGAAGGGCAGTGCGCGCAGGAGCAAAGGTAAACAGAAGACAGACCTGAATCCTTATCTTTACAAGGTCGACCTCAGAACTTTGTTCAGTTTGTCTCGGTGACGGATAATGGAAGGAAGGGCAGGCAACTGGTCGACTTCATTTAAATAAACAAATATAAAATAAGATAAACTCTCAGGAATAGATAAATAATAACAAAAAAATTGTAAAGTGGAGAAAGCGAGAGCGCGCGAATGCACTCAAGCAAACACAAACAGCACAGCACGATGCGTATTTTTTTTTAAATTGACAAAATAAATCATAAATAAATCAAAAATAAAAATAAGTGGAAAAGGCGAGAGTGCGCGAGCACACAGGAGCAAAGACAAGCAGCGCAGCTTGATGCGTAGTAAAAAAAATAATAAATAGACAACTGGTCGACCTCATTAGAAATAAAAACCCAAAAGATTAGATAGACAAACAAACAAACACATAAATGTGGAGAGAAGGGCAGTGCGCGCAGGAGCAAAGGTAAACAGCAGACAGACCTGAATCCTTATCTTTACAAGGTCGACCTCAGAACTTTGTTCAGTTTGTCTCGGTGACGGATAATGGAAGGAAGGGCAGGCAACTGGTCGACTTCATTTAAATAAACAAAAAATAAGATAAACCCTCAGGAATAGATAAATAATAACAAAAAAATTGTAAAGTGGAGAAAGCGAGAGCGCGCGAATGCACTCAAGCAAACACAAACAGCACAGCACGATGCGTATTATTTTTCAATTGACAAAATAAATCAAAAATAAAAATAAGTGGAAAAGGCGAGAGTGCGCGAGCACACAGGAGCAAAGACAAGCAGCGCAGCTTGATGCGTAGTAAAAAAAATAATAAATAGACAACTGGTCGACCTCATTAGAAATAAAAACCCAAAAGATTAGAGAGACAAACAAACAAACACATAAATGTGGAGAGAAGGGCAGTGTGCGCAGGAGCAAAGGTAAACAGCAGACAGACCTGAATCCTTATCTTTACAAGGTGGACCTCAGAACTTTGTTCGGTTTGTCTCAGTGACGGATAATGGAAGGAAGGGCAGGCAACTGGTCGACTTCATTTAAATAAACAAATAAAAAATAAGATAAACTCTCAGGAATAGATAAATAATAACAAAAAAATTGTAAAGTGGAGAAAGCGAGAGCGCGCGAATGCACTCAAGGAAACACAAACAGCACAGCACGATGCGTATTTTTTTTCAATTGACAAATAAATCAAAAATAAATCAAAAATAAAAATAAGTGGAAAAGGCGAGAGTGCGCGAGCACACAGGAGCAAAGACAAGCAGCGCAGCTTGATGCGTAGTAAAAAAAATAATAAATAGACAACTGGTCGACCTCATTAGAAATAAAAACCCAAAAGATTAGATAGACAAACAAACAAACACATAAATGTGGAGAGAAGGGCAGTGCGCGCAGGAGCAAAGGTAAACAGCAGACAGACCTGAATCCTTATCTTTACAAGGTCGACCTCAGAACTTTGTTCAGTTCGTCTCGGTGACGGATAATGGAAGGAAGGGCAGGCAACTGGTCGACTTCATTTAAATAAACAAATAAAAAATAAGATAAACTCTCAGGAATAGATAAATAATAACAAAAAAAATTGTAAAGTGCAGAAAGCGAGAGCGTGCGAATGCACTCAAGCAAACACAAACAGCACAGTACGATGCGTATTTTTTTTAAATTGACAAAATAAATAATAAATAAATCAAAAATATAAATAAGTGGAAAAGGCGAGAGTGCGCGAGCACACAGGAGCAAAGACAAGCAGCGCAGCTTGATGCGTAGTAAAAAAAATAATAAATAGACAACTGGTCGACCTCATTAGAAATAAAAACCCAAAAGATTAGATAGACAAACAACAAACACATAAATGTGGAGAGAAGGGCAGTGCGCGCAGGAGCAAAGGTAAACAGCAGACAGACCTGAATCCTTATCTTTACAAGGTCGACCTCAGAACTTTGTTCAGTTTGTCTCGGTGACGGATAATGGAAGGAGGGCAGGCAACTGGTCGACTTCATTTAAATAAACAAATAAAAAATAAGATAAACTCTCAGGAATAGATAAAGAATAACAAAGAAATTGTAAAGTGGAGAAAGCGAGAGCGCGCGAATGCACTCAAGCAAACACAAACAGCACAGCACGATGCGTATTTTTTTATAAAATTGACAAAATAAATCAAAATAAATCAAAAATAAAAATAAGTGGAAAAGGCGAGAGTGCGCGAGCACACAGGAGAAAAGACAAGCGTCGCAGCTTGATGCGTAGTAAAAAAAATAATAAATAGACAACTGGTCGACCTCATTAGAAATAAAAACCCAAAAGATTAGATAGACAAACAAACAACCACATAAATGTGGAGAGAAGGGCAGTGCGCGCAGGAGCAATGGTAAACAGCAGACAGACCTGAATCCTTATCTTTACAAGGACGACCTCAGAACTTTGTTCAGTTTGTCTCGGTGACGGATAATGGAAGGAAGGGCAGGCAACTGGTCGACTTCATTAAATAAACAAATAAAAAATAAGATAAACTCTCAGGAATAGAAAAATAATAACAAAAAAATTGTAAAGTGGAGAAAGCGAGAGCGCGCGAATGCACTCAAGCAAACACAAACAGCACAGCACGATGCGTATTTTTTTTCAATTGACAAAATAAATCAAAAATAAAAATAAGTGGAAAAGGCGAGAGTGCGCGAGCACACAGGAGCAAAGACAAGCAGCGCAGCTTGATGCGTAGTAAAAAAAATAATAAATAGACAACTGGTCGACCTCATTAGAAATAAAAACCCAAAAGATTAGAGAGACAAACAAACAAACACTTAAATGTGGAGAGAAGGGCAGTGTGCGCTGGAGCAAAGGTAAACAGCAGACAGACCTGAATCCTTATCTTTACAAGGTCGACCTCAGAACTTTGTTCGGTTTGTCTCAGTGACGGATAATGGAAGGAAGGGCAGGCAACTGGTCGACTTCATTAA
>NW_025958209.1:0-44370 GCF_023159225.1 Perognathus longimembris pacificus | reverse complement strand
TGCGCGAGCACACAGGAGCAAAGACAAGCAGCGCAGCTTGATGCGTAGTAAAAAAAAATAATAAATAGACAACTGGTCGACCTCATTAGAAATAAAAACCCAAAAGATTAGATAGACAAACAAACAAACACATAAATTTGGAGAGAAGGGCAGGTGCGCGCAGGAGCAAAGGTAAACAGCAGACAGACCTGAATCCTTATCTTTACAAGGTCGACCTCAGAACTTTGTTCAGTTTCTCTCGGTGACGGATAATGGAAGGAAGGGCAGGCAACTGGTCGACTTCATTTAAATAAACAAATAAAAAATAAGATAAACTCTCAGGAATAGATAAATAATAAAAAAAAATTGTAAAGTGGAGAAAGCGAGAGCGCGCGAATGCACTCTAGCAAACACAAACAGCACAGAACGATGCGTATTTTTTTAAAAATTGACAAAATAAATCAAAAAGAAATCAAAAATAAAAATAAGTGGAAAAGGCGAGAGTGCACGAGCATACAGGAGCAAAGACAAGCAGCGCAGCTTGATGCGTAGTAAAAAAAATAATAAATAGACAACTGGTCGACCTCATTAGAAATAAAAACCCAAAAGATTAGATAGACAAACAAACAAACACATAAATGTGGAGAGAAGGGCAGTGCGGGCAGGAGCAAAGGTAAACAGCAGACAGACCTGAATCCTTATATTTACAAGGTCGACCTCAGAACTTTGTTCAGTTTGTCTCGGTGACGGATAATGGAAGGAAGGGCAGGCAACTGGTCGACTTCATTTAAATAAACAAATAAAAAATAAGTTAAACTCTAAGGAATAGATAAATAATAACAAAAAAATTGTAAAGTGGAGAAAGCGAGAGCGCGCGAATGCACTCAAGCAAACACAAACAGCACAGCACGATGCGTATTTTTTTTAAAATTGACAAAATATATCAAAAATAAAAATAAGTGGAAAATGCGAGAGTGCGCTTGCACACAGGAGCAAAGACAAGCAGCGCAGCTTGATGCGTAGTAAAAAAAATAATAATAGACAACTGGTCGACCTCATTAGAAATAAAAACCCAAAAGATTAGATAGACAAACAAACAAACACATAAATGTGGAGAGAAGGGGCAGTGCGCGCAGGAGCAAAGGTAAACAGCAGACAGACCTGAATCCTTATCTTTACAAGGTCGACCTCAGAACTTTGTTCAGTTTGTCTCGGTGACGGATAATGGAAGGAAGGGCAGGCAACTGGTCGACTTCCTTTAAATAAACAAATAAAAAATAAGATAAACTCTCAGGAATAGATAAATAATAACAAAAAAATTGTAAAGTGGAGAAAGCGAGAGCGCGCGAATGCACTCAAGCAAACACAAACAGCACAGCACGATGCGTATTTTTTTTTAAAATTGAAAAAATAAATCAAAAATAAAAATAAGTGGAAAAGGCGAGAGTGCGCGAGCACACAGGAGCAAAGACAAGCAGCGCAGCTTGATGCGTAGTAAAAAAAATAATAAATAGACAACTGGTCGACCTCATTAGAAATAAAAACCCAAAAGATTAGATAGACAAAGAAACAAACACATAAATGTGGAGAGAAGGGCAGTGCGCGCAGGAGCAAAGGTAAACAGCAGACAGACCTGAATCCTTATCTTTACAAGGTCGACCTCAGAACTTGTTCAGTTTGTCTCGGTGACGGATAATGGAAGGAAGGGCAGGCAACTGGTCGACTTCATTTAAATAAACAAATAAAAAATAAGATAAACTCTCAGGAATAGATAAATAATAACAAAAAAATTGTAAAGTGGAGAAAGCGAGAGCGCGCGAATGCACTCAAGCAAACACAAACAGCACAGCACGATGCGTATTTTTTTTTAAAATTGACAAAATAAATCAAAAATAAAAATAAGTGGAAAAGGCGAGAGTGCGCGAGCACACAGGAGCAAAGACAAGCAGCGCAGCTTGATGCGTAGTAAAAAAAATAATAAATAGACAACTGGTCGACCTCATTAGAAATAAAAACCCAGAAGATTAGATAGACAAACAAACAAACACATAATTGTGGAGAGAAGGGTAGTGCGCGCAGGAGCCAAAGGTAAACAGCAGACAGACCTGAATCCTTATCTTTACAAGGTCGACCTCAGAACTTTGTTCAGGTTTGTCTCGGTGACGGATAATGGAAGGAAGGGCAGGCAACTGGTCGACTTCATTTAAATAAACAAATAAAAAATGAGATAAACTCTCAGGAATAGATAATTAATAACAAAAAAATTGTAAAGTGGAGAAAGAGGAGAGCGCGCGAATGCACTCAAGCAAACACAAACAGCACAACACGATGCGTATTTTTTTTAAATTGACAAAATAAATCAAAAATAAATCAAAAATAAAAATAAGTGGAAAAGGCGAGAGTGCGCGAGCACACAGGAGCAAACACAAGCAGCGCAGCTTGATGCGTAGTAAAAAAAATAATAAATAGACAACTGGTCGACCTCATTAGAAATAAAAACCCAAAAGATTAGATAGACAAACAAACAAACACATAAATGTGGAGAGAAGGGCAGTGCGCGCAGGAGCAAAGGTAAACAGCAGACAGACCTGAATCCTTACCTTTACAAGGTCGACCTCAGAACTTTGTTCAGTTTCTCTCGGTGACGGATAATGGAAGGAAGGGCAGGCAACTGGTCGACTTCATTTAAATAAACAAATAAAAAATAAGATAAACTCTCAGGAATAGATAAATAATAAAAAAAAATTGTAAAGTGGAGAAAGCGAGAGCGCGCGAATGCACTCTAGCAAACACAAACAGCACAGAACGATGCGTATTTTTTTAAAAATTGACAAAATAAATCAAAAAGAAATCAAAAATAAAAATAAGTGGAAAAGGCGAGAGTGCACGAGCATACAGGAGCAAAGACAAGCAGCGCAGCTTGATGCGTAGTAAAAAAATTAATAAATAGACAACTGGTCGACCTCATTAGAAATAAAAACCCCAAAAGATTAGATAGACAAACAAACAAACACATAAATGTGGAGAGAAGGGCAGTGCGCGCAGGAGCAAAGTTAAACAGCAGACAGACCTGAATCCTTATCTTTAGAAGGTCGACCTCAGAACTTTGTTCAGTTTGTCTCGGTGACGGATAATGGAAGGAAGGGTAGGCAACTGGTCGACTTCATTTAAATAAACAAATAAAAAATAAGATAAACTCTCAGGAATAGATAAATAATAACAAAAACATTTTAAAGTGGAGAAAGCGAGAGCGCGCGAATGCACTCAGGCAAACACAAACAGCACAGCACGATGCGTATTTTTTTTTAATTGACAAAATAAATCAAAAATAAATCAAAAATAAAAATAAGTGGAAAAGGCGAGAGTGCGCGAGCACACAGGAGCAAAGACAAGCAGTGCAGCTTGATGCGTAGTAAAAAAAATAATAAATAGACAACTGGTCGACCTCATTAGAAATAAAAACCCAAAAGATTAGATAGACAATCAAACAAACACATAAATGTGGAGAGAAGGGCAGTGCGGGGCAGGAGCAAAGGTAAACAGCAGACAGACCTGAATCCTTATCTTTACAAGGTCGACCTCAGAACTTTGTTCAGTTTGTCTCGGTGACGGATAATGGAAGGAAGGGCAGGCAACTGGTCGACTTCATTTAAATAAACAAATAAAAAATAAGTTAAACTCTAAGGAATAGATAAATAATAACAAAAAAATTGTAAAGTGGAGAAAGCGAGAGCGCGCGAATGCACTCAAGCAAACACAAACAGCACAGCACGATGCGTATTTTTTTTAAAATTGACAAAATAAATCAAAAATAAAAATAAGTGGAAAATGCGGAGAGTGCGCTTGCACACAGGAGCAAAGACAAGCAGCGCAGCTTGATGCGTAGTAAAAAAAATAATAAATAGACAACTGGTCGACCTCATTAGAAATAAAAACCCAAAAGATTAGATAGACAAACAAACAAACACATAAATGTGGAGAGAAGGGCAGTGCGCGCAGGAGCAAAGGTAAACAGCAGACAGACCTGATCCTTATCTTTACAAGGTCGACCTCAGAACTTTGTTCAGTTTGTCTCGGTGACGGATAATGGAAGGAAGGGCAGGCAACAGGTCGACTTCATTTAAATAAACAATAAAAAATAAGATAAACTCTCAGGAATAGATAAATAATAACAAAAAAATTGTAAAGTGGAGAAAGCGAGAGCGCGCGAATGCACTCAAGCAAACACAAACAGCACAGCACGATGCGTATTTTTTTTTTAAATTGAAAAAATAAATCAAAAATAAAAATAAGTGGAAAAAGGCGAGAGTGCGCGAGCACACAGGAGCAAAGACAAGCAGCGCAGCTTGATGCGTAGTAAAAAAAATAATAAATAGACAACTGGTCGACCTCATTAGAAATAAAAACCCAAAAGATTAGATAGACAAAGAAACAAACACATAAATGTGGAGAGAAGGGCAGTGCGCGCAGGAGCAAAGGTAAACAGCAGACAGACCTGAATCCTTATCTTTACAAGGTCGACCTCAGAACTTTGTTCAGTTTGTCTCGGTGACGGATAATGGAAGGAAGGGCAGGCAACTGGTCGACTTCATTTAAATAAACAAATAAAAAATAAGATAAACTCTCAGGAATAGATAAATAATAACAAAAAAAATTGTAAAGTGGAGAAAGCGAGAGCGCGCGAATGCACTCAAGCAAACACAAACAGCACAGCACGATGCGTATTTTTTTTTAAAATTGACAAAATAATCAAAAATAAAAATAAGTGGAAAAGCGAGAGTGCGCGAGCACACAGGAGCAAAGACAAGCAGCGCAGCTTGATGCGTAGTAAAAAAAATAATAAGTAGACAACTGGTCGACCTCATTAGAAATAAAAACCCAAAAGACTAGATAGACAAACAAGCAAACACATAAATGTGGAGAGAAGGGCAGTGCGCGCAGGAGCAAAGGTAAACAGCAGACAGACCTGAATCCTTATCTTTACAAGGTCGACCTCAGAACTTTGTTCAGTTTGTCTCGGTGACGGATAATGGAAGGAAGGGCAGGCAACTGGTCGACTTCATTTAAATAAACAAATAAAAAATAAGATAAACTCTCAGGAATAGATAAATAATAACAAAAAAATTGTAAAGTGGAGAAAGCGAGAGCGCGCGAATGCACTCAAGCAAACACAAACAGCACAGCACGATGCGTATTTTTTTTAAAAATTGACAAAATAAATCAAAAATAAATCAAAAATAAAATAAGTGGGAAAGGCGAGAGTGCGCTTGCACACAGGAGCAAAGACAATCAGTGCAGCTTGATGCGTAGTAAAAAAAAAATAATAAATAGACAACTGGTCGACCTCATTAGAAATAAAAACCCAAAAGATTAGATAGACAAACAAACAAACACATAAATGTGGAGAGAAGGGCAGTGCGCGCAGGAGCAAAGGTAAACAGCAGACAGACCTGAATCCTTATCTTTACAAGGTCGACCTCAGAACTTTGTTCAGTTTGTCTCGGTGACGGATAATGGAAGGAAGGGCAGGCAACAGGTCGACTTCATTTAAATAAACAAATAAAAAATAAGATAAACTCTCAGGAATAGATAAATAATAACAAAAAAATTGTAAAGTGGAGAAAGCGAGAGCGCGCAAATGCACTCAAGCAAACACGAACAGCATAGCACGATGCGTATTTTTATTTAAATTGAAAAAATAAATCAAAAATAAAAATAAGTGGAAAAGGCGAGAGTGCGCGAGCACACAGGAGCAAAGACAAGCAGAGCAGCTTGATGCGTAGTAAAAAAAATAATAAATAGACAACTGGTCGACCTCATTAGAAATAAAACCCAAAAGATTAGATAGACAAACAAACAAACACATAAATGTGGAGAGAAGGGCAGTGCGCGCAGGAGCAAAGGTAAACAGCAGACAGAACTGAATCCTTATCTTTACAAGGTCGACCTCAGAACTTTGTTCAGTTTCTCTCGGTGACGGATAATGGAAGGAAGGGCAGGCAACTGGTCGACTTCATTTAAATAAACAAATAAAAATAAGATAAACTCTCAGGAATAGATAAATAATAACAAAAAAATATGTAAAGTGGAGAAAGCGAGAGCGCGCGAATGCACTCAAGCAAACACAAACAGCACAGCACGATGCCTATTTTTTTTTAAAATTGACAAAATAAATCAAAAAATAAAAATAAGTGGAAAAGGCGAGAGTGCGCGAGCACACAGGAGCAAAGACAAGCAGCGCAGCTTGATGCGTAGTAAAAAAAATAATAAATAGACAACTGGTCGACCTCATTAGAAATAAAAACCCAAAAGATTAGATAGACAAACAAACAAACACATAATTGTGGAGAGAAGGGGTAGTGCGCGCAGGAGCAAAGGTAAACAGCAGACAGACCTGAATCCTTATCTTTACAAGGTCGACCTCAGAACTTTGTTCAGTTTGTCTCGGTGACGGATAATGGAAGGAAGGGCAGGCAACTGGTCGACTTCATTTAAATAAACAAATAAAAAATGAGATAAACTCTCAGGAATAGATAAATAATAACAAAAAAATTGTAAAGTGGAGAAAGAGAGAGCGCGCGAATGCACTCAAGCAAACACAAACAGCACAACACGATGCGTATTTTTTTTAAATTGACAAAATAAATCAAAAATAAATCAAAAATAAAAATAAGTGGAAAAGGCGAGAGTGCGCGAGCACACAGGAGCAAACACAGCAGCGCAGCTTGATGCGTAGTAAAAAAAATAATAAATAGACAACTGGTCGACCTCATTAGAAATAAAAACCCAAAGATTAGATAGACAAACAAACAAACACATAAATGTGGAGAGAAGGGCAGTGCGCGCAGGAGCAAAGGTAAACAGCAGACAGACCTGAATGCTTATCTTTACAAGGTCGACCTCAGAACTTTGTTCAGTTTGTCTCGGTGACGGATAATGGAAGGAAGGGCAGGCAACTGGTCGACTTCATTTAAATAAACAAATAAAAAAATAGATAAACTCTCAGGAATAGATAAATAATAACAAAAAAAAATTGTAAAGTGGAGAAAGCGAGAGCGCGCGAATGCACTCAAGCAAACACAAACAGCACAGCACGATGCGTATTTTTTTTTTAAATTGAAAAAATAAATCCAAAATAAAAATAAGTGGAAAAGGCGAGAGTGCGCGAGCACACAGGAGCAAAGACAAGCAGCGAAGCTTGATGCGTAGTAAAAAAAATAATAAATAGACAACTGGTCGACCTCATTAGAAATAAAAAACCCAAAAGATTAAATAGACAAACAAACAAACACATAAATGTGGAGAGAAGGGCAGTGCGCGCAGGAGCAAAGGTAAACAGCAGACAGACCTGAATCCTTATCTTTACAAGGTCGACCTCAGAACTTTGTTCAGTTTGTCTCGGTGACGGATAATGGAAGGAAGGGCAGGCAACTGGTCGACTTCATTTAAATAAACAAATAAAAAATAAGATAAAACTCTCAGGAATAGATAAATAATAACAAAAAATTGTAAAGTGGAGAAAGAGAGAGCGCGCGAATGCACTCAAGCAAACACAAACAGCACAGCACGATGCGTATTTTTTTTTCAAATTGACAAAATAAATCAAAAATAAAAATAAGTGGAAAAGGCGAGAGTGCGCGAGCACACAGGAGCAAAGACAAGCAGCGCAGCTAAATGCGTAGTAAAAAAAATAATAAATAGACAACTGGTCGACCTCATTAGAAATAAAAACCCAAAAGATAAGATAGACAAACAAACAAACACATAAATGTGGAAAGAAGGGCAGTGCGCGCAGGAGCAAAGGTAAACAACAAACAGACCTGAATCCTTATCTTTACAAGGTCGACCTCAGAACTTTGTTCAGTTTGTCTCGGTGACGGATAATGGAAGGAAGGGCAGGCAACTGGTCGACTTCATTTAAATAAACAAATAAAAAATAAGATAAACTCTCAGGAATAGATAAATAATAACAAAAAAATTGTAAAGTGGAGAAAGCGAGAGCGCGCGAATGCACTCAAGCAAACACAAACAGCACAGCACGATGCGTATTTTTTTTTAACAATTGAGAAAATAAATCAAAAATAAAAATAAGTGGAAAAGGCGAGTGTGCGCGAGCACACAGGAGCAAAGACAAGCAGCGCAGCGTGATGCGTAGTAAAAAAATAATAAATAGACATCTGGTCGACCTCAATAGAAATAAAAACCCAAAAGATTAGATAGACAAAGAAACAAACACATAAATTTGGAGAGAAGGGCAGTGCGCGCAGGAGCAAAGGTAAACAGCAGACAGACCTGAATCCTTATCTTTAAAAGGTCGATCTCAGAACTTTGTTCAGTTTGTCTCGGTGACGGATAATGGAAGGAAGGGTAGGCAACTGGTCGACTTCATTTAAATAAACAAATAAAAAATAAGATAAACTCTCAGAATAGATAAATAATAACAAAAAAAATTGTAAAGTGGAGAAAGCGAGAGCGCGCGAATGCACTCAAGCAAACACAAACAGCACAGCACGATGCGTATTTTTTTAAAATTGACAAAATAAATCAAAAATAAAAATAAGTGGAAAAGGCGAGAGTGCGCGAGCACACAGGAGCAAAGACAAGCAGCGCAGCTTGATGCGTAGTAAAAAAAATAATAAATAGACAACTGGTCGACCTCATTAGAAATAAAAACCCAAAAGATTAGATAGACAAACAAACAAACACATAATTGTGGAGAGAAGGGTAGTGCGCGCACGAGCAAAGGTAAACAGCAGACAGACCTGAATCCTTATCTTTACAAGGTCGACCTCAGAACTTTGTTCAGTTTGTCTCGGTGACGGATAATGGAAGAAGGGCAGGCAACTGGTCGACTTCATTTAAATAAACAAATAAAAAATAAGATAAACTCTCAGGAATAGATAAATAATAACAAAAACATTGTAAAGTGGAGAAAGCGAGAGCGCGCGAATGCACTCAAGCAAACACAAACAGCACAGCACGTTGCGTATTTTTTTTAAAATTGACAAAATAATCAAAAATAAATCAAAAATAAAAATAATTGGAAAAGGCGAGAGTGCGCGAGCACACAGGAGCAAACACAAGCAGCGCAGCTTGATGCGTAGTAAAAAAAATAATAATAGACAACTGGTCGACCTCATTAGAAATAAAAACCCAAAAGATTAGATAGACAAACAAACAAACCCATAAATGTGGAGAGAAGGGCAGTGAGCGCAGGAGCAAAGGTAAACAGCAGACAGACCTGACATCCTTATCTTTACAAGGTCGACCTCACAACTTTGTTCAGTTTGTCTCGGTGACAGATAATGGAAGGAACGGCAGGCAACTAGTCGACTTCATTTAAATAAACAAATAAAAAATAAGATAAACTCTCAGGAATAGATAAATAATAACAAAAAATTGCAAAGTGGAGAAAGCGAGAGCGCGCGAATGCACTCAAGCAAACACAAACAGCACAGCACGATGCGTATTTTTTTTAAAATTGACAAAATAAATAAAAAATAAATCAAAAATAAAAATAAGTGGGAAAGGCGAGAGTGCGCGAGCACACAGGAGCAAAGACAAGCAGCGCAGCTTGATGCGTAGTAAAAAAAATAATAAATAGACAACTGGTCGACCTCATTAGAAATAAAAACCCAAAAGATTAGATAGACAAACAAACAAACACATAAATGTGGAGAGAAGGGCAGTGCGCGCAGGAGCAAAGGTAAACAGCAGACAGACCTGAATCCTTATCTTTACAAGGTCGACCTCAGAACTTTGTTCAGTTTGTCTCGGTGACGGATAATGGAAGGAAGGGCAGGCAACTGGTCGACTTCATTTTAATAAACAAATAAAAAATAAGATAAACTCTCAGGAATAGATAAATAATAACAAAAAAATTATAAAGTGGAGAAAGCGAGAGCGCCCGAATGCACTCAAGCTAACACAAACAGCACAGCACGATGCGTATTTTTTTTAAATTGACAAAATAAATCAAAACTAAATCACAAAAAAAAATAAGTGGAAAAGGCGAGAGTGCGAGAGCATACAGGAGCAAAGACAAGCAGCGCAGCTTGATGCGTAGTAAAAAAAAATAATAAATAGACAACTGGTCGACCTCATTAGAAATAAAAACCCAAAAGATTAGATAGACAAACAAACAAACACATAATTGTGGAGAGAAGGGCAGTGCGCGCAGGAGCAAAGGTAAACAGCAGACAGACCTGAATCCTTATCTTTACAAGGTCGACCTCAGAACTTTGTTCATTTTGTCAAGGTGACGGATAATGGAAGGAAGGGCAGGCAACTGGTCGACTTCATTTAAAAAAACAAATAAAAAATAAGATAAACTCTCAGGAATAGATAAATAACAACAAAAAAATTGTAAAGTGGAGAAAGCGAGAGCGCGCGAATGCACACAAGCAAACACAAACAGCACAGCACGATGCGTATTTTTTTTAAAAATTGAGAAATTAAATCAAAAATAAAAATAAGTGGAAAAGGCGAGTGAGCGCGAGCACACAGGAGCAAAGACAAGCAGCGCAGCTTGATGCGTAGTAAAAAAAATAATAAATAGACAACTGGTCGACCTCAATAGAAATAAAAACCCAAAAGATTAGATAGACAAAGAAACAAACACATAAATGTGGAGAGAAGGGCAGTGCGCGCAGGAGCAAATGTAAACAGCAGACAGACCTGAATCCTTATCTTTACAAGGTCGACCTCAGAACTTTGTTCAGTTTGTCTCGGTGACGGATATTGGAAGGAAGGGCAGGCAACTGGTCAACTTCATTTAAATAAACAAATAAAAAATAAGATAAACTCTCAGGAATAGATGAATAATACAAAAAAAATTGTAAAGTGGAGAAAGCGAGAGCGCGCGAATGCACTCAAGCAAACACAAACAGCACAGCACGATGCGTATTTTTTTTAAAATTGACAAAATAAATCAAAAATAAAAATAAGTGGAAAAGCGAGAGTGCGCGAGCACACAGGAGCAAAGACAAGCAGCGAAGCTTGATGCGTAGTAAAAAAAATAATCAATAGACAACTGGTCGACCTCATTAGAAATAAAAACCCAAAAGATTAGATAGACAAACAAACAAACACATAAATGTGGAGAGAAGGGCAGTGCGCGCAGGAGCAAAGGTAAACAGCAGACAGACCTGAATCCTTATCTTTACAAGGTCGACCTCAGAACTTTGTTCAGTTTCTCTCGGTGACGGATAATGGAAGGAAGGGCAGGCAACTGGTCGACTTCATTTAAATAAACAAATAAAAAATAAGATAAACTCTCAGGAATAGATAAATAATAACAAAAAAAATTGTAAAGTGGAGAAAGCGAGAGCGCGCGAATGCACTCAAGCAAACACAAACAGCACAGCACGATGCGTATTTTTTTTTAAAATTGACAAAATAAATCAAAAATAAAAATAAGTGGAAAAGGCGAGAGTGCGCGAGCACACAGGAGCAAAGACAAGCAGCGCAGCTTGATGCGTAGTAAAAAAAATAATAAATAGACAACTGGTCGACCTCATTAGAAATAAAAACCCAAAAGATTAGATAGACAAACAAACAAACACATAATTGTGGAGAGAAGGGTAGTGCGCGCAGGAGCAAAGGTAAACAGCAGACAGACCTGAATCCTTATCTTTACAAGGTCGACCTCAGAACTTTGTTCAGTTTGTCTCGGTGACGGATAATGGAAGGAAGGGCAGGCAACTGGTCGACTTCATTTAAATAAACAAATAAAAAATAAGATAAACTCTCAGGAATAGATAAATAATAACAAAAAACATTGTAAAGTGGAGAAAGCGAGAGCGCGCGAATGCACTCAAGCAAACACAAACAGCACAGCACGTTGCGTATTTTTTTTTAAAATTGACAAAATAAATCAAAAATAAATCAAAAATAAAAATAATTGGAAAAGACGAGAGTGCGCGAGCACACAGGAGCAAACACAAGCAGCGCAGCTTGATGCGTAGTAAAAAAATAATAAATAGACAACTGGTCGACCTCATTAGAAATAAAAACCCAAAAGATTAGATAGACAAACAAACAAACCCATAAATGTGGAGAGAAGGGCAGTGAGCGCAGGAGCAAAGGTAAACAGCAGACAGACCTGAATCCTTATCTTTACAAGGTCGACCTCACAACTTTGTTCAGTTTGTCTCGGTGACAGATAATGGAAGGAACGGCAGGCAACTAGTCGACTTCATTTAAATAAACAAATAAAAAATAAGATAAACTCTCAGGAATAGATAAATAATAACAAAAAATTGCAAAGTGGAGAAAGCGAGAGCGCGCGAATGCACTCAAGCAAACACAAACAGCACAGCACGATGCGTATTTTTTTTTTAAATTGACAAAATAAATAAAAAATGAATCAAAAATAAAAATAAGTGGGAAAGGCGAGAGTGCGCGAGCACACAGGAGCAAAGACAAGCAGCGCAGCTTGATGCGTAGTAAAAAAAATAATAAATAGACAACTGGTCGACCTCATTAGAAATAAAAACCCAAAAGATTAGATAGACAAACAAACAAACACATAAATGTGGAGAGAAGGGCAGTGCGCGCAGGAGCAAAGGTAAACAGCAGACAGACCTGAATCCTTATCTTTACAAGGTCGACCTCAGAACTTTGTTCAGTTTGTCTCGGTGACGGATAATGGAAGGAAGGGCAGGCAACTGGTCGACTTCATTTTAATAAACAAATAAAAAATAAGATAAACTCTCAGGAATAGATAAATAATAACAAAAAAATTATAAAGTGGAGAAAGCGAGAGCGCCCGAATGCACTCAAGCTAACACAAATAGCACAGCACGATGCGTATTTTTTTTAAATTGACAAAATAAATCAAAAATAAATCAAAAATAAAAATAAGTGGAAAAGGCGAGAGTGCGAGAGCATACAGGAGCAAAGACAAGCAGCGCAGCTTGATGCGTAGTAAAAAAAATAATAAATAGACAACTGGTCGACCTCATTAGAAATAAAATCCCAAAAGATTAGATAGACAAACAAACAAACACATAATTGTGGAGAGAAGGGCAGTGCGCGCAGGAGCAAAGGTAAACAGCAGACAGACCTGAATCCTTATCTTTACAAGGTCGACCTCAGAACTTTGTTCAGTTTGTCAAGGTGACGGATAATGGAAGGAAGGGCAGGCAACTGATCGACTTCATTTAAAAAAACAAATAAAAAATAAGATAAACTCTCAGGAATATATAAATAACAACAAAAAAATTGTAAAGTGGAGAAAGCGAGAGCGCGCGAATGCACACAAGCAAACACAAACAGCACAGCACGATGCGTATTTTTTTTAAAAATTGAGAAAATAAATCAAAAATAAAAATAAGTGGAAAAGGCGAGTGAGCGCGAGCACACAGGAGCAAAGACAAGCAGCGCAGCTTGATGCGTAGTAAAAAAAATAATAAATAGACAACTGGTCGACCTCAATAGAAATAAAAACCCAAAAGATTAGATAGACAAAGAAACAAACACATAAATGTGGAGAGAAGGGCAGTGCGCGCAGGAGCAAATGTAAACAGCAGACAGACCTGAATCCTTATCTTTACAAGGTCGACCTCAGAACTTTGTTCAGTTTGTCTCGGTGACGGATATTGGAAGGAAGGGCAGGCAACTGGTCAACTTCATTTAAATAAACAAATAAAAAATAAGATAAACTCTCAGGAATAGATGAATAATACAAAAAAAATTGTAAAGTGGAGAAAGCGAGAGCGCGCGAATGCACTCAAGCAAACACAAACAGCACAGCACGATGCGTATTTTTTTTAAAATTGAAAAAATAAATCAAAAATAAAAATAAGTGGAAAAGCGAGAGTGCGCGAGCACACAGGAGCAAAGACAAGCAGCGCAGCTTGATGCGTAGTAAAAAAAAATAATCAATAGACAACTGGTCGACCTCATTAGAAATAAAAACCCAAAAGATTAGATAGACAAACAAACAAACACATAAATGTGGAGAGAAGGGCAGTGCGCGCAGGAGCAAAGGAAAACAGCAGACAGACCTGAATCCTTATCTTTACAAGGTCGACCTCAGAACTTTGTTCAGTTTCTCTCGGTGACGGATAATGGAAGGAAGGGCAGGCAACTGGTCGACTTCATTTAAATAAACAAATAAAAAATAAGATAAACTCTCAGGAATAGATAAATAATAAAAAAAAATTGTAAAGTGGAGAAAGCGAGAGCGCGCGAATGCACTCAAGCAAACACAAACAGCACAGAACGATGCGTATTTTTTTAAAAATTGACAAAATAAATCAAAAAGAAATCAAAAATAAAAATAAGTGGAAAGGCGAGAGTGCACGAGCACACAGGAGCAAAGACAAGCAGCGCAGCTTGATGCGTAGTAAAAAAAATAATAAATAGACAACTGGTCGACCTCATTAGAAATAAAAACCCAAAAGATTAGATAGACAAACAAACAAACACATAAATGTGGAGAGAAGGGCAGTGCGCGCAGGAGCAAAGTTAAACAGCAGACAGACCTGAATCCTTATCTTTACAAGGTCGACCTCAGAACTTTGTTCAGTTTGTCTCGGTGACGGATAATGGAAGGAAGGGTAGGCAACTGGTCGACTTCATTTAAATAAACAAATAAAAAATAAGATAAACTCTCAGGAATAGATAAATAATAACAAAAACATTGTAAAGTGGAGAAAGCGAGAGCGCGCGAATGCACTCAGGCAAACACAAACAGCACAGAACGATGCGTATTTTTTTTTAATTGACAAAATAAATCAAAAATAAATCAAAAATAAAAATAAGTGGAAAAGGCGAGAGTGCGCGAGCACACAGGAGCAAAGACAAGCAGTGCAGCTTGATGCGTAGTAAAAAAAATAATAAATAGACAACTGGTCGACCTCATTAGAAATAAAAACCCAAAAGATTAGATAGACAAACAAACAAACACATAAATGTGGAGAGAAGGGCAGTGCGGGCAGGAGCAAAGGTAAACAGCAGACAGACCTGAATCCTTATCTTTACAAGGTCGACCTCAGAACTTTGTTCAGTTTGTCTCGGTGACGGATAATGGAAGGAAGGGCAGGCAACTGGTCGACTTCATTTAAATAAACAAATAAAAAATAAGTTAAACTCTAAGGAATAGATAAATAATAACAAAAAAATTGTAAAGTGGAGAAAGCGAGAGCGCGCGAATGCACTCAAGCAAACACAAACAGCACAGCACGATGTGTATTTTTTTTAAAATTGAAAAAATAAATCAAAAATAAAAATAAGTGGAAAAGGCGAGAGTGCGCGAGCACACAGGAGCAAAGACAAGCAGCGCAGCTTGATGCGTAGTAAAAAAAATAATAAATAGACAACTGGTCGACCTCATTAGAAATAAAAACCCAAAAGATTAGATAGACAAACAAACAAACACATAATTGTGGAGAGAAGGGTAGTGCGCGCAGGAGCAAAGGTAAACAGCAGACAGACCTGAATCCTTATCTTTACAAGGTCGACCTCAGAACTTTGTTCAGTTTGTCTCGGTGACGGATAATGGAAGGAAGGGCAGGCAACTGGTCGACTTCATTTAAATAAACAAATTAAAAATGAGATAAACTCTCAGGAATAGATAAATAATAACAAAAAAATTGTAAAGTGGAGAAAGAGAGAGCGCGCGAATGCACTCAAGCAAACACAAACAGCACAACACGATGCGTATTTTTTTTAAATTGACAAAATAAATCAAAAATAAATCAAAAATAAAAATAAGTGGAAAAGGCGAGAGTGCGCGAGCACACAGGAGCAAACACAAGCAGCGCAGCTTGATGCGTAGTAAAAAAAATAATAAATAGACAACTGGTCGACCTCATTAGAAATAAAAACCCAAAAGATTATATAGACTAAGAAACGAACACATAAATGTGGAGAGAAGGGCAGTGCGCACAGGAGCAAAGGTAAACAGCAGACAGACCTGAATCCTTATCTTTACAAGGTCGACCTCAGAACTTTGTTCAGTTTGTCTCGGTGACGGATAATGGAAGGAAGGGCAGGCAACTGGTCGACTTCATTTAAATAAACAAATAAAAAATAAGATAAACTCTCAGGAATAGAGAAATAATAACAAAAAAATTGTAAAGTGGGGAAAGCGAGAGCGCGCGAATGCACTCAAGCAAACACAAACAGCACAGCACGATGCGTATTTTTTTTTAAAATTGACAAAATAAATCAAAAATAAATCAAAAATAAAAATAAGTGGAAAAGGCGAGAGTGCGCGAGCACACAGGAGCAAACACAAGCAGTGCAGCTTGATGCGTAGTAAAAAAATAATAAATAGACAACTGGTCGACCTCATTAGAAATAAAAACCCAAAAGATTAGATAGACAAACAAACAAACACATAAATGTGGAGAGAAGGGCTGTGCGCGCAGGAGCAAAGGTAAACAGCAGACAGACCTGAATCCTTATCTTTACAAGGTCGACCTCAGAACTTTGTTCAGTTTGTCAAGGTGACGGATAATGGAAGGAAGGGCAGGCAACTGGTCGACTTCATTTAAAAAAACAAATAAAAAATAAGATAAACTCTCAGGAATAGATAAATAACAACAAAAAAATTGTAAAGTGGAGAAAGCGAGAGCGCGCGAATGCACACAAGCAAACACAAACAGCACAGCACGATGCGTATTTTTTTTAAAAATTGAGAAAATAAATCAAAAATAAAAATAAGTGGAAAAGGCGAGTGAGCGCGAGCACACAGGAGCAAAGACAAGCAGCGCAGCTTGATGCGTAGTAAAAAAAATAATAAATAGACAACTGGTCGACCTCAATAGAAATAAAAACCCAAAAGATTAGATAGACAAAGAAACAAACACATAAATGTGGAGAGAAGGGCAGTGCGCGCAGGAGCAAATGTAAACAGCAGACAGACCTGAATCCTTATCTTTACAAGGTCGACCTCAGAACTTTGTTCAGTTTGTCTCGGTGACGGATATTGGAAGGAAGGGCAGGCAACTGGTCAACTTCATTTAAATAAACAAATAAAAAATAAGATAAACTCTCAGGAATAGATGAATAATACAAAAAAAATTGTAAAGTGGAGAAAGCGAGAGCGCGCGAATGCACTCAAGCAAACACAAACAGCACAGCACGATGCGTATTTTTTTTAAAATTGAAAAAATAAATCAAAAATAAACATAAGTGGAAAAGCGAGAGTGCGCGAGCACACAGGAGCAAAGACAAGCAGCGCAGCTTGATGCGTAGTAAAAAAAAATAATAAATAGACAACTGGTCGACCTCATTAGAAATAAAAACCCAAAAGATTAGATAGACAAACAAACAAACACATAAATGTGGAGAGAAGGGCAGTGCGCGCAGGAGCAAAGGTAAACAGCAGACAGACCTGAATCCTTATCTTTACAAGGTCGACCTCAGAACTTTGTTCAGTTTCTCTCGGTGACGGATAATGGAAGGAAGGGCAGGCAACTGGTCGACTTCATTTAAATAAACAAATAAAAAATAAGATAAACTCTCAGGAATAGATAAATAATTAAAAAAAATTGTAAAGTGGAGAAAGCGAGAGCGCGCGAATGCACTCAAGCAAACACAAACAGCACAGAACGATGCGTATTTTTTTAAAAATTGACAAAATAAATCAAAAAGAAATCAAAAATAAAAATAAGTGGAAAGGCGAGAGTGCACGAGCACACAGGAGCAAAGACAAGCAGCGCAGCTTGATGCGTAGTAAAAAAAATAATAAATAGACAACTGGTCGACCTCATTAGAAATAAAAACCCAAAAGATTAGATAGACAAACAAACAAACACATAAATGTGGAGAGAAGGGCAGTGCGCGCAGGAGCAAAGTTAAACAGCAGACAGACCTGAATCCTTATCTTTACAAGGTCGACCTCAGAACTTTGTTCAGTTTGTCTCGGTGACGGATAATGGAAGGAAGGGTAGGCAACTGGTCGACTTCATTTAAATAAACAAATAAAAAATAAGATAAACTCTCAGGAATAGATAAATAATAACAAAAACATTGTAAAGTGGAGAAAGCGAGAGCGCGCGAATGCACTCAGGCAAACACAAACAGCACAGAACGATGCGTATTTTTTTTTAATTGACAAAATAAATCAAAAATAAATCAAAAATAAAAATAAGTGGAAAAGGCGAGAGTGCGCGAGCACACAGGAGCAAAGACAAGCAGTGCAGCTTGATGCGTAGTAAAAAAAATAATAAATAGACAACTGGTCGACCTCATTAGAAATAAAAACCCAAAAGATTAGATAGACAAACAAACAAACACATAAATGTGGAGAGAAGGGCAGTGCGGGCAGGAGCAAAGGTAAACAGCAGACAGACCTGAATCCTTATCTTTACAAGGTCGACCTCAGAACTTTGTTCAGTTTGTCTCGGTGACGGATAATGGAAGGAAGGGCAGGCAACTGGTCGACTTCATTTAAATAAACAAATAAAAAATAAGTTAAACTCTAAGGAATAGATAAATAATAACAAAAAAATTGTAAAGTGGAGAAAGCGAGAGCGCGCGAATGCACTCAAGCAAACACAAACAGCACAGCACGATGTGTATTTTTTTTTAAAATTGAAAAAATAAATCAAAAATAAAAATAAGTGGAAAAGGCGAGAGTGCGCGAGCACACAGGAGCAAAGACAAGCAGCGCAGCTTGATGCGTAGTAAAAAAAATAATAAATAGACAACTGGTCGACCTCATTAGAAATAAAAACCCAAAAGATTAGATAGACAAACAAACAAACACATAATTGTGGAGAGAAGGGTAGTGCGCACAGGAGCAAAGGTAAACAGCAGACAGACCTGAATCCTTATCTTTACAAGGTCGACCTCAGAACTTTGTTCAGTTTGTCTCGGTGACGGATAATGGAAGGAAGGGCAGGCAACTGGTCGACTTCATTTAAATAAACAAATTAAAAATGAGATAAACTCTCAGGAATAGATAAATAATAACAAAAAAATTGTAAAGTGGAGAAAGAGAGAGCGCGCGAATGCACTCAAGCAAACACAAACAGCACAACACGATGCGTATTTTTTTTAAATTGACAAAATAAATCAAAAATAAATCAAAAATAAAAATAAGTGGAAAAGGCGAGAGTGCGCGAGCACACAGGAGCAAACACAAGCAGCGCATCTTGATGCGTAGTAAAAAAAATAATAAATAGACAACTGGTCGACCTCATTAGAAATAAAAACCCAAAAGATTATATAGACTAAGAAACAAACACATAAATGTGGAGAGAAGGGCAGTGCGCGCAGGAGCAAAGGTAAACAGCAGACAGACCTGAATCCTTATCTTTACAAGGTCGACCTCAGAACTTTGTTCAGTTTGTCTCGGTGACGGATAATGGAAGGAAGGGCAGGCAACTGGTCGACTTCATTTAAATAAACAAATAAAAAATAAGATAAACTCTCAGGAATAGAGAAATAATAACAAAAAAATTGTAAAGTGGAGAAAGCGAGAGCGCGCGAATGCACTCAAGCAAACACAAACAGCACAGCACGATGCGTATTTTTTTTTAAAATTGACAAAATAAATCAAAAATAAATCAAAAATAAAAATAAGTGGAAAAGGCGAGAGTGCGCGAGCACACAGGAGCAAACACAAGCAGTGCAGCTTGATGCGTAGTAAAAAAATAATAAATAGACAACTGGTCGACCTCATTAGAAATAAAAACCCAAAAGATTAGATAGACAAACAAACAAACACATAAATGTGGAGAGAAGGGCAGTGCGCGCAGGAGCAAAGGTAAACAGCAGACAGACCTGAATCCTTATCTTTACAAGGTCGACCTCACAACTTTGTTCAGTTTGTCTCGGTGACAGATAATGGAAGGAAGGGCAGGCAACTGGTCGACTTCATTTAAATAAACAAATAAAAAATAAGATAAACTCTCAGGAATAGATAAATAATAACAAAAAAATTGTAAAGTGGAGAAAGCGAGAGCGCGCGAATGCACTCAAGCAAACACAAACAGCACAGCACGATGCGTATTTTTTTTTAAAATTGACAAAATAAATCAAAAATAAATCAAAAATAAAAATAAGTGGGAAAGGCGAGAGTGCGCGAGCACACAGGAGCAAAGACAAGCAGCGCAGTTTGATGCGTAGTAAAAAAAATAATAAATAGACAACTGGTCGACCTCATTAGAAATAAAAACCCAAAAGATTAGATAGACAAACAAACAAACACATAAATGTGGAGAGAAGGGCAGTGCGCGCAGGAGCAAAGGTAAACAGCAGACAGACCTGAATCCTTATCTTTACAAGGTCGACCTCAGAACTTTGTTCAGTTTGTCTCGGTGACGGATAATGGAAAGAAGGGCAGGCAACTGGTCGACTTCATTTTAATAAACAAATAAAAAATAAGATAAACTCTCAGGAATAGATAAATAATAACAAAAAATTATAAAGTGGAGAAAGCGAGAGCGCCCGAATGCACTCAAGCTAACACAAACAGCACAGCACGATGCGTATTTTTTTTAAATTGACAAAATAAATCAAAAATAAATCAAAAATAAAAATAAGTGGAAAAGGCGAGAGTGCGCGAGCACACAGGAGCAAAGACAAGCAGCGCAGCTTGATGCGTAGTAAAAAAAAATAATAAATAGACAACTGGTCGACCTCATTAGAAATAAAAACCCAAAAGATTAGATAGACAAACAAACAAACACATAAATGTGGAGAGAAGGGCAGTGCGCGCAGGAGCAAAGTTAAACAGCAGACAGACCTGAATCCTTATCTTTACAAGGTCGACCTCAGAACTTTGTTCAGTTTGTCTCGGTGACGGATAATGGAAGGAAGGGTAGGCAACTGGTCGACTTCATTTAAATAAACAAATAAAAAATAAGATAAACACTCAGGAATAGATAAATAATAACAAAAACATTGTAAAGTGGAGAAAGCAAGAGCGCGCGAATGCACTCCGGC
The DNA here is from genome assembly GCF_023159225.1 of Perognathus longimembris pacificus. Lineage (NCBI taxonomy): Eukaryota > Metazoa > Chordata > Mammalia > Rodentia > Heteromyidae > Perognathus > Perognathus longimembris. The sequence goes on along the minus strand of NW_025958209.1, from coordinate 23,484 downwards.
AAACACAAACAGCACAGCACGATGCGTATTTTTTTTTTAATTGACAAAATAAATAAAAAATAAATCAAAAATAAAAATAAGTGGAAAAGGCGAGAGTGCGCGAGCACACAGGAGCAAAGACAAGCAGTGCAGCTTGATGCGTAGTAAAAAAAATAATAAATAGACAACTGGTCGACCTCATTAGAAAGAAAAACCCAAAAGATTAGATAGACAAACAAACAAACACATAAATGTGGAGAGAAGGGCAGTGTGGGCAGGAGCAAAGGTAAACAGCAGACAGACCTGAATCCTTATCTTTACAAGGTCGACCTCAGAACTTTGTTCAGTTTGTCTCGGTGACGGATAATGGAAGGAAGGGCAGGCAACTGGTCGACTTCATTTAAATAAACAAATAAAAAATATGTTAAACTCTAAGGAATAGATAAATAATTACAAAAAAATTGTAAAGTGGAGAAAGCGAGAGCGCGCGAATGCACTCAAGCAAACACAAACAGAACAGCACGATGCGTATTTTTTTTAAAATTGACAAAATAAATCAAAAATAAAAATAAGTGGAAAAGGCGAGAGTGCGCTTGCACACAGGAGCAAAGACAAGCAGCGCAGCTTGATGCGTAGTAAAAAAAAATAATAAATAGACAACTGGTCGACCTCATTAGAAATAAAAACCCAAAAGATTAGATAGACAAACAAACAAACACATAAATTTGGAGAGAAGGGCAGTGTGCGCAGGAGCAAAGGTAAACAGCAGACAGACCTGAATCCTTATCTTTACAAGGTCGACCTCAGAACTTTGTTCAGTTTGTCTCGGTGACGGATAATGGAAGGAAGGGCAGGCAACAGGTCGACTTCATTTAAATAAAGAAATAAAAAATAAGATAAACTCTCAGGAATAGATAAATAATAACAAAAAAATTGTAAAGTGGAGAAAGCGAGAGCGCGCGAATGCACTCAAGCAAACACAAACAGCACAGCACGATGCGTATTTTTTTTTAAAATTGAAAAAATAAATCAAAAATAAAAATGAGTGGAAAAGGCGAGAGTGCGTGAGCACACAGGAGCAAAGACAAGCAGCGCAGCTTGATGCGTAGTAAAAAAAATAATAAATAGACAACTGGTCGACCTCATTAGAAATAAAAACCCAAAAGATTAGATAGACAAACAAACAAACACATAAATGTGGAGAGAAGGGCAGTGCGCGCAGGAGCAAAGGTAAACAGCAGACAGACCTGAATCCTTATCTTTACAAGGTCGACCTCACAACTTTGTTCAGTTTGTCTCGATGACAGATAATGGAAGGAAGGGCAGGCAACTGGTCGACTTCATTTAAATAAACAAATAAAAAATAAGATAAACTCTCAGGAATAGATAAATAATAACAAAAAAATTGTAAAGTGGAGAAAGCGAGAGCGCGCGAATGCACTCAAGCAAACACAAACAGCACAGCACGATGCGTATTTTTTTTTAAAATTGACAAAATAAATCAAAAATAAATCAAAAATAAAAATAAGTGGGAAAGGCGAGAGTGCGCGAGCACACAGGAGCAAAGACAAGCAGCGCAGTTTGATGCGTAGTAAAAAAAATAATAAATAGACAACTGGTCGACCTCATTAGAAATAAAAACCCAAAAGATTAGATAGACAAACAAACAAACACATAAATGTGGAGAGAAGGGCAGTGCGCGCAGGAGCAAAGGTAAACAGCAGACAGACCTGAATCCTTATCTTTACAAGGTCGACCTCAGAACTTTGTTCAGTTTGTCTCGGTGACGGATAATGGAAGGAAGGGCAGGCAACTGGTCGACTTCATTTTAATAAACAAATAAAAAATAAGATAAACTCTCAGGAATAGATAAATAATAACAAAAACATTGTAAAGTGGAGAAAGCGAGAGCGCGCGAATGCACTCCGGCAAACACAAACAGCACAGCACGATGCGTATTTTTTTTAAAATTGACAAAATAAATCAAAAATAAATCAAAAATAAAAATAAGTGGAAAAGGCGAGAGTGCGCGAGCACACAGGAGCAAAGACAAGCAGTGCAGCTTGATGCGTAGTAAAAAAAATAATAAATAGACAACTGGTCGACCTCATTAGAAATAAAAACCCAAAAGATTAGATAGACAAACAAACAAACACATAAATGTGGAGAGAAGGGCAGTGCGGGCAGGAGCAAAGGTAAACAGCAGACAGACCTGAATCCTTATCTTTACAAGGTCGACCTCAGAACTTTGTTCAGTTTGTCTCGGTGACGGATAATGGAAGGAAGGGCAGGCAACTGGTCGACTTCATTTAAATAAACAAATAAAAAATATGTTAAACTCTAAGGAATAGATAAATAATAACAAAAAAATTGTAAAGTGGAGAAAGCGAGAGCGCGCGAATGCACTCAAGCAAACACAAACAGCACAGCACGATGCGTATTTTTTTTAAAATTGACAAAATAAATCAAAAATAAAAATAAGTGGAAAAGGCGAGAGTGCGCTTGCACACAGGAGCAAAGACAAGCAGCGCAGCTTGATGCGTAGTAAAAAAAAATAATAAATAGACAACTGGTCGACCTCATTAGAAATAAAAACCCAAAAGATTAGATAGACAAACAAACAAACACATAAATGTGGAGAGAAGGGCAGTGCACGCAGGAGCAAAGGTAAACAGCAGTCAGACCTGAATCCTTATCTTTACAAGGTCGACCTCAGAATTTTGTTCAGTTTGTCTCGGTGACGGATAATGGAAGGAAGGGCAGGCAACTGGTCGACTTCATATAAATAAACAAATAAAAAATAAGATAAACTCTCAGGAATAGATAAATAATAACAAAAAAATTGAAAAGTGGAGAAAGCGAGAGCGCGCGAATGCACTCAAGCAAACACAAACAGCACAGCACGATGCGTATTTTTTTAAATTGACAAAATAAATCAAAAATAAATCAAAAATAAAAATAAGTGGAAAAGGTGAGAGTGCGCGAGACACAGGAGCAAAGACAAGCAGCGCAGCTTGATGCGTAGTAAAAAAAAATAATAAATAGACAACTGGTCGACCTCATTAGAAATAAAAACCCAAAAGATTAGATAGACAAACAAACAAACACATAAATGTGGAGAGAAGGGCAGTGCGCGCAGGAGCAAAGGTAAACAGCAGACAGACGTGAATGCTTATCTTTACAAGGTCGACCTCAGAACTTTGTTCAGTTTCTCTCGGTGACGGATAATGGAAGGAAGGGCAGGCAACTGGTCGACTTCATTTAAATAAACAAATAAAAAATAAGATAAACTCTCAGGAATAGATAAATAATAACAAAAAATTGTAAAGTGGAGAAAGAGAGAGCGCGCGAATGCACTCAAGCAAACACAAACAGCACAGCACGATGCGTATTTTTTTTTTAAATTGACAAAATAAATCAAAAATAAAAATAAGTGGAAAAGGCGAGAGTGCGCGAGCACACAGGAGCAAAGACAAGCAGCGCAGCTTCATGCGTAGTAAAAAAAATAATAAATAGACAACTGGTCGACCTCATTAGAAATAAAAACCCAAAAGATAAGATAGACAAACAAACAAACACATAAATGTGGAAAGAAGGGCAGTGCGCGCAGGAGCAAAGGTAAACAGCAGACAGACCTGAATCCTTATCTTTACAAGGTCGACCTCAGAACTTTGTTCAGTTTGCCTCGGTGACGGATAATGGAAGGAAGGGCAGGCAACTGGTCGACTTCATTTAAATAAACAAATAAAAAATAAGATAAACTCTCAGGAATAGATAAATAATAACAAAAAAATTGTAAAGTGGAGAAAGCGAGAGCGCGCGAATGCACTCAAGCAAACACAAACAGCACAGCACGATGCGTATTTTTTTTCAAAATTGACAAAATAAATCAAAAATAAAAATAAGTGGAAAAGGCGAGTGTGCGCGAGCACACAGGAGCAAAGACAAGCAGCGCAGCGTGATGCGTAGTAAAAAAAATAATAAATAGACAACTGGTCGACCTCAATAGAAATTAAAACACAAAAGATTAGATAGACAAAGAAACAATCACATAAATGTTGAGAGAAGGGCAGTGCGCGCAGGAGCAAAGGTAAACAGCAGACAGACCTGAATCCTTATCTTTACAAGGTCGACCTCAGAACTTGGTTCAGTTTGTCTCGGTGAAGGATAATGGAAGGAAGGGCAGGCAACTGGTCGACTTCATTTAAATAAACAAATAAAAAATAAGATAAACTCTCAGGAATAGATGAATAATAACAAAAAAATTGTAAAGTGGAGAAAGCGAGAGCGCGCGAATGCACTCAAGCAAACACAAACAGCACAGCACGATGCGTATTTTTTTTAAATTGACAAAATAAATCAAAAATAAAAATAAGTGGAAAAGGCGAGAGTGCGGGAGCACACAGGAGCAAAGACAAGCAGCGCAGCTTGATGCGTAGTAAAAAAAAATAATAAATAGACAACTGGTCGACCTCATTAGAAATAAAAACCCAAAAGATTAGATAGACAAACAAACAAACACATAAATGTGGAGAGAAGGGCAGTGCGCGCAGGAGCAAAGGTAAACAGCAGACAGACCTGAATCCTTATCTTTACAAGGTCGACTTCAGAACTTTGTTCAGTTTCTCTCGGTGACGGATAATGGAAGGAAGGGCAGGCAACTGGTCGACTTCTTTTAAATAAACAAATAAAAAATAAGATAAACTCTCAGGAATAGATAAATAATAACAAAAAAATTGTAAAGTGGAGAAAGCGAGAGCGCGCGAATGCACTCAAGCAAACACAAACAGCACAGCACGATGCGTATTTTTTTAAAAATTGACAAAATAAATCAAAAAGAAATCAAAAATGAAAATAAGTGGAAAAGGCGAGAGTGCACGAGCACACAGGAGCAAAGACAAGCAGCGCAGCTTGATGCGTAGTAAAAAAAATAATAAATAGACAACTGGTCGACCTCATTAGAAATAAAAACCCAAAGATTAGATAGACAAACAAACAAACACATAAATGTGGAGAGAAGGGCAGTGCGCGCAGGAGCAAAGGTAAACAGCAGACAGACCTGAATGCTTATCTTTACAAGGTCGACCTCAGAACTTTGTTCAGTTTGTCTCGGTGACGGATAATGGAAGGAAGGGCAGGCAACTGGTCGACTTCATTTAAATAAACAAATAAAAAATAAGATAAACTCTCAGGAATAGATAAATAATAACAAAAAAATTGTAAAGTGGAGAAAGCGAGAGCGCGCGAATGCACTCAAGCAAACACAAACAGCACAGCACGATGCGTATTTTTTTAAAAATTGACAAAATAAATCAAAAAGAAATCAAAAATAAAAATAAGTGGAAAAGGCGAGAGTGCACGAGCACACAGGAGCAAAGACAAGCAGCGCAGCTTGATGCGTAGTAAAAAAAATAATAAATAGACAACTGGTCGACCTCATTATAAATAAAAACCCAAAAGATTAGATAGACAAACAAACAAACACATAAATGTGGAGGGAAGGGCAGTGCGCGCAGGAGCAAAGGTAAACAGCAGACAGACCTGAATGCTGATCTTTACAAGGTCGACCTCAGAACTTTGTTCAGTTTGTCTCGGTGACGGATAATGGAAGGAAGGGCAGGCAACTGGTCGACTTCATTTAAATAAACAAATAAAAAATAAGATAAACTCTCAGGAATAGATAAATAATAACAAAAAAATTGTAAAGTGGAGAAAGCAAGAGCGCGCGAATGCACTCAAGCAAACACAAACAGCACAGCACGATGCGTATTTTTTTTTAAAATTGACAAAATAAATCAAAAATAAAAATAAGTGGAAAAGGCGAGAGTGCGCGAGCACACAGGAGCAAAGACAAGCAGCGCAGCTTGATGCGTAGTAAAAAAAAATAATAAATAGCCAACTGGTCGACCTCATTAGAAATAAAAACCCAAAAGATTAAATAGACAAACAAACAAACACATAAATGTGGAGAGAAGGGCAGTGCGCGCAGGAGCAAAGGTAAACAGCAGACAGACCTGAATCCTTATCTTTACAAGGTCGACCTCAGAACTTTGTTCAGTTTGTCTCGGTGACGGATAATGGAAGGAAGGGCAGGCAACTGGTCGACTTCATTTAAATAAACAAATAAAAAATAAGATGAACTCTCAGGAATAGATAAATAATAACAAAAAATTGTAAAGTGGAGAAAGAGAGAGCGCGCGAATGCACTCAAGCAAACACAAACAGCACAGCACGATGCGTATTTTTTTTTCAAATTGACAAAATAAATCAAAAATAAAAATAAGTGGAAAAGGCGAGAGTGCGCGAGCACACAGGAGCAAAGACATGCAGCGCAGCTTCATGCGTAGTAAAAAAAATAATAAATAGACAACTGGTCGACCTCATTAGAAATAAAAATCCAAAAGATAAGATAGACAAACAAACAAACACATAAATGTGGAAAGAAGGGCAGTGCGCGCAGGAGCAAAGGTAAACAGCAGACAGACCTGAATCCTTATCTTTACAAGGTCGACCTCAGAACTTTGTTCAGTTTGTCTCGGTGACGGATAATGGAAGGAAGGGCAGGTAACTGGTCGACTTCATTTAAATAAACAAATAAAAAATAAGATAAACTCTCAGGAATAGATAAATAATAACAAAAAAATTGTAAAGTGGAGAAAGCGAGAGCGCGCGAATGCACTCAAGCAAACACAAACAGCACAGCACGATGCGTATTTTTTTTTACAATTGAGAAAATAAATCAAAAATAAAAATAAGTGGAAAAGGCGAGTGTGCGCGAGCACACAGGAGCAAAGACAAGCAGCGCAGCGTGATGCGTAGTAAAAAAAATAATAAATAGACAAGTGGTCGACCTCAATAGAAATAAAAACCCAAAAGATTAGATAGACAAAGAAACAAACACATAAATGTGGAGAGAAGGGCAGTGCGCGCAGGAGCAAAGGTAAACAGCAGACAGACCTGAATCCTTATCTTTACAAGGTCGACCTCAGAACTTGGTTCAGTTTGTCTCGGTGAAGGATAATGGAAGGAAGGGCAGGCAACTGGTCGACTTCATTTAAATAAACAAATAAAAAATAAGATAAACTCTCATGAATAGATGAATAATAACAAAAAAATTGTAAAGTGGAGAAAGCGAGAGCGCGCGAATGCACTCAAGCAAACACAAACAGCACAGCACGATGCGTATTTTTTTTAAATTGACAAAATAAATCAAAAATAAAAATAAGTGGAAAAGGCGAGAGTGCGGGAGCACACAGGAGCAAAGACAAGCAGCGCAGCTTGATGCGTAGTAAAAAAAAATAATAAATAGACAACTGGTCGACCTCATTAGAAATAAAAACCCAAAAGATTAGATAGACAAACAAACAAACACATAAATGTGGAGAGAAGGGCAGTGCGCGCAGGAGCAAAGGTAAACAGCAGACAGACCTGAATCCTTATCTTTACAAGGTCGACTTCAGAACTTTGTTCAGTTTCTCTCGGTGACGGATAATGGAAGGAAGGGCAGGCAACTGGTCGACTTCTTTTAAATAAACAAATAAAAAATAAGATAAACTCTCAGGAATAGATAAATAACAACAAAAAAATTGTAAAGTGGAGAAAGCGAGAGCGCGCGAATGCACTCAAGCAAACACAAACAGCACAGCACGATGCGTATTTTTTTAAAAATTGACAAAATAAATCAAAAAGAAATCAAAAATAAAAATAAGTGGAAAAGGCGAGAGTGCACGAGCACACAGGAGCAAAGACAAGCAGCGCAGCTTGATGCGTAGTAAAAAAAATAATAAATAGACAACTGGTCGACCTCATTAGAAATAAAAACCCAAAGATTAGATAGACAAACAAACAAACACATAAATGTGGAGAGAAGGGCAGTGCGCGCAGGAGCAAAGGTAAACAGCAGACAGACCTGAATGCTTATCTTTACAAGGTCGACCTCAGAACTTTGTTCAGTTTGTCTCGGTGACGGATAATGGAAGGAAGGGCAGGCAACTGGTCGACTTCATTTAAATAAACAAATAAAAAATAAGATAAACTCTCAGGAAAAGATAAATAATAACAAAAAAATTGTAAAGTGGAGAAAGCGAGAGCGCGCGAATGCACTCAAGCAAACACAAACAGCACAGCACGATGCGTATTTTTTTAAAAATTGACAAAATAAATCAAAAATAAAAATAAGTGGAAAAGGCGAGAGTGCACGAGCACACAGGAGCAAAGACAAGCAGCGCAGCTTGATGCGTAGTAAAAAAAATAATAAATAGACAACTGGTCGACCTCATTATAAATAAAAACCCAAAAGATTAGATAGACAAACAAACAAACACATAAATGTGGAGAGAAGGGCAGTGCGCGCAGGAGCAAAGGTAAACATCAGACAGACCTGAATGCTTATCTTTACAAGGTCGACCTCAGAACTTTGTTCAGTTTGTCTCTGTGACGGATAATGGAAGCAAGGGCAGGCAACTGGTCGACTTCATTTAAATAAACAAATAAAAAATAAGATAAACTCTCAGGAATAGATAAAAAATAACAAAAAAATTGTAAAGTGGAGAAAGCAAGAGCGCGCGAATGCACTCAAGCAAACACAAACAGCACAGCACGATGCGTATTTTTTTTTTAAATTGACAAAATAAATCAAAAATAAAAATAAGTGGAAAAGGCGAGAGTGCGCGAGCACACAGGAGCAAAGACAAGCAGCGCAGCTTGATGCGTAGTAAAAAAATAATAAATAGACAACGGGTCGACCTCATTAGAAATAAAAACCAAAAAGATTAAATAGACAAACAAACAAACACATAAATGTGGAGAGAAGGGCAGTGCTCGCAGGAGCAAAGGTAAACAGCAGACAGACCTGAATCCTTATCTTTACAAGGTCGACCTCAGAACTTTGTTCAGTTTGTCTCGGTGACGGATAAAGGAAGGAAGGGCAGGCAACTGGTCGACTTCATTTAAATAAACAAATAAAAAATAAGATAAACTCTCAGGAATAGATAAATAATAACAAAAAAATTGTAAAGTGGAGAAAGCGAGAGCGCGCGAATGCACTCAAGCAAACACAAACAGCACAGCACGATGCGTATTTTTTTTTTAAATTGACAAAATAAATCAAAAATAAAAATAAGTGGAAAAGGCGAGAGTGCGCGAGCACACAGGAGCAAAGACAAGCAGCGCAGCTTGATGCGTAGTAAAAAAATAATAAATAGACAACGGGTCGACCTCATTAGAAATAAAAACCCAAAAGATTAAATAGACAAACAAACAAACACATAAATGTGGAGAGAAGGGCAGTGCTCGCAGGAGCAAAGGTAAACAGCAGACAGACCTGAATCCTTATCTTTACAAGGTCGACCTCAGAACTTTGTTCAGTTTGTCTCGGTGACGGATAAAGGAAGGAAGGGCAGGCAACTGGTCGACTTCATTTAAATAAACAAATAAAAAATAAGATAAACTCTCAGGAATAGATAAATAATAACAAAAAAATTGTAAAGTGGAGAAAGCGAGAGCGCGCGAATGCACTCAAGCAAACACAAACAGCACAGTACGATGCGTATTTTTTTTAAATTGACAAAATAAATCAAAAATAAATCAAAAATAAAAATAAGTGGAAAAGGCGAGTGTGCGCGAGCACACAGGAGAAAAGACAAACAGCGCAGCGTGATGCGTAGTAAAAAAAATAATAAATAGACAACTGGTCGACCTCAATAGAAATAAAAACCCAAAAGATTAGATAGACAAAGAAACAAACACATAAATTTGGAGAGAAGGGCAGTGCGCGCAGGAGCAAAGGTAAACAGCAGACAGACCTGAATCCTTATCTTTACAAGGTCGAACTCAGAACTTTGTTCAGTTTGTCTCGGTGACGGATAATGGAAGGAAGGGTAGGCAACTGGTCGACTTCATTTAAATAAACAAATAAAAAATAAGATAAACTCTCAGGAATAGATAAATAATAACAAAAAAATTGTAAAGTGGAGAAAGCGAGAGCGCGCGAATGCACTCAAGCAAACACAAACAGCACAGCACGATGCGTATTTTTTTTTAAATTGACAAAATAAATCAAAAATAAATCAAAAATAAAAATAAGTGAAAAGGCGAGAGTGCGCGAGCACACAGGAGCAAACACAAGCAGCGCAGATTGATGCGTAGTATAAAAAATAATAAATAGACAACTGGTCGACCTCATTAGAAATAATAACCCAAAAGTTTAGATAGACAAACAAACAAACACATAAATGTGGAGAGAAGGGCAGTGCGCGCAGGAGCAAAGGTAAACAGCAGACAGACCTGAATCCTTATCTTTACAAGTTCGACCTCACAACTTTGTTCAGTTTGTCTCGGTGACGGATAATGGAAGGAAGGGCAGGCAACTGGTCGACTTCATTTAAATAAACAAATAAAAAATAAGATAAACTCTCAGGAATAGATAAATAATAACAAAAAAATTGTAAAGTGGAGAGAGCGAGAGCGAGCGAATGCACTCAAGCAAACACAAACAGCACAGCACGATGCGTATTTTTTTTTTAAATTGACAAAATAAATCAAAAATAAAAATAAGTGGAAAAGGCGAGAGTGCGCGAGCACACAGGAGCAAAGACAAGCAGCGCAGCATAATGCGTAGTAATAAAAATAATAAATAGACAACTGGTCGACCTCATTAGAAATAAAAACCCAAAAGATAAGATAGACAAACAAACAAACACATAAGTGTGGAAAGAAGGGCAGTGCGCGCAGGAGCAAAGGTAAACAGCAGACAGACCTGAATCCTTATCTTTACAAGGTCGACCTCAGAACTTTGTTCAGTTTGTCTCGGTGACGGATAATGGAAGGAAGGGCAGGCAACTGGTCGACTTCATTTAAATAAACAAATAAAAAATAAGATAAACTCTCAGGAATAGATAAATAATAACAAAAAAATTGTAAAGTGGAGAAAGCGAGAGCGCGCGAATGCACTCAAGCAAACACAAACAGCACAGCACGATGCGTATTTTTTTTAAAATTGACAAAATAAATCAAAAATAAAAATAACTGGAAAAGGCGAGAGTGCGCGAGCACACAGGAGCAAAGACAAGCAGCGCAGCTTGATGCGTAGTAAAAAAAATAATAAATAGACAACTGGTCGACCTCATTAGAAATAAAAACCCAACAGATTAGATAGACAAACAAAAAAACACATAAATGTGGAGAGAAGGGCAGTGCGCGCAGGAGCAAAGGTAAACAGCAGACAGACCTGAATCCTTATCTTTACAAGGTCGACTTCAGAACTTTGTTCAGTTTCTCTCGGTGACGGATAATGGAAGGAAGGGCAGGCAACTGGTCGACTTCTTTTAAATAAACAAATAAAAAATAAGATAAACTCTCAGGAATAGATAAATAATAACAAAAAAATTGTAAAGTGGAGAAAGCGAGAGCGCGCGAATGCACTCAAGCAAACACAAACAGCACAGCACGATGCGTATTTTTTTAAAAATTGACAAAATAAATCAAAAAGAAATCAAAAATAAAAATAAGTGGAAAAGGCGAGTGAGCGCGAGCACACAGGAGCAAAGACAAGCAGCGCAGCTTGATGCGTAGTAAAAAAAATAATAAATAGACAACTGGTCGAACTCAATAGAAATAAAAACCCAAAAGATTAGATAGAAAAAGAAACAAACACATAAATGTGGAGAGAAGGGCAGTGCGCGCAGGAGCAAATGTAAACAGCAGACAGACCTGAATCCTTATCTTTACAAGGTCGACCTCAGAACTTTGTTCAGTTTGTCTCGGTGACGGATAATGGAAGGAAGGGCAGGCAACTGGTCGACTTCATTTAAATAAACAAATAAAAAATAAGATAAACTCTCAGGAATAGATGAATAATACCAAAAAAATTGTAAAGTGGAGAAAGCGAGAGCGCGCGAATGCACTCAAGCAAACACAAACAGCACAGCACGATGAGTATTTTTTTTAAAATTGAAAAAATAAATCAAAAATAAAAATAAGTGGAAAAGGCGAGAGTGCGCGAGCACACAGGAGCAAAGACAAGCAGTGCAGCTTGATGCGTAGTAAAAAAAAATAATAAATAGACAACTGGTCGACCTCATTAGAAATAAAAACCCAAAAGATTAGATAGACAAACAAACAAACACTTAAATGTGGAGAGAAGGGCAGTGCGCGCAGGAGCAAAGTTAAACAGCAGACAGACCTGAATCCTTATCTTTACAAGGTCGATCTCAGAACTTTGTTCAGTTTGTCTCGGTGACGGATAATGGAAGGAAGGGTAGGCAACTGGTCGACTTCATTTAAATAAACAAATAAAAAATAAGATAAACACTCAGGAATAGATAAATAATAACAAAAACATTGTAACGTGGAGAAAGCGAGAGCGCGCGAATGCACTCCGGCAAACACAAACAGCACAGCACGATGCGTATTTTTTTTTAATTGAAAAATAAATCAAAAATAAATCAAAAATAAAAATAAGTGGAAAAGGCGAGAGTGCGCGAGCACACAGGAGCAAAGACAAGCAGTGCAGCTTGATGCGTAGTAAAAAAAATAATAAATAGACAACTGGTCGACCTCATTAGAAATAAAAACCCAAAAGATTAGATAGACAAACAAACAAACACATAAATGTGGAGAGAAGGGCAGTGCGGGCAGGAGCAAAGGTAAACAGCAGACAGACCTGAATCCTTATCTTTACAAGGTCGACCTCAGAACTTTGTTCAGTTTGTCTCGGTGACGGATAATGGAAGGAAGGGCAGGCAACTGGTCGACTTCATTTAAATAAACAAATAAAAAATAAGATAAACTCTCAGGAATAGATAAATAATAACAAAAAAATTGTAAAGTGGAGAAAGCGAGAGCGCGCGAATGCACTCAAGCAAACACAAACAGCACAGCACGATGCGTATTTTTTTTTACAATTGAGAAAATAAATCAAAAAAAAAAATAAGTGGAAAAGGCGAGTGTGCGCGAGCACACAGGAGCAAAGACAAGCAGCGCAGCGTGATGCGTAGTAAAAAAAATCATAAATAGACAAGTGGTCGACCTCAATAGAAATAAAAACCCAAAAGATTAGATAGACAAAGAAACAAACACATAAATGTGGAGAGAAGGGCAGTGCGCGCAGGAGCAAAGGTAAACAGCAGACAGACCTGAATCCTTATCTTTACAAGGTCGACCTCAGAACTTGGTTCAGTTTGTCTCGGTGAAGGATAATGGAAGGAAGGGCAGGCAACTGGTCGACTTCATTTAAATAAACAAATAAAAAATAAGATAAACTCTCAGGAATAGATGAATAATAACAAAAAAATTGTAAAGTGGAGAAAGCGAGAGCGCGCGAATGCACTCAAGCAAACACAAACAGCACAGCACGATGCGTATTTTTTTTAAATTGACAAAATAAATCAAAAATAAAAATAAGTGGAAAAGGCGAGAGTGCGGGAGCACACAGGAGCAAAGACAAGCAGCGCAGCTTGATGCGTAGTAAAAAAAAATAATAAATAGACAACTGGTCGACCTCATTAGAAATAAAAACCCAAAAGATTAGATAGACAAACAAACAAACACATAAATGTGGAGAGAAGGGCAGTGCGCGCAGGAGCAAAGGTAAACAGCAGACAGACCTGAATCCTTATCTTTACAAGGTCGACTTCAGAACTTTGTTCAGTTTCTCTCGGTGACGGATAATGGAAGGAAGGGCAGGCAACTGGTCGACTTCTTTTAAATAAACAAATAAAAAATAAGATAAACTCTCAGGAATAGATAAATAACAACAAAAAAAATTGTAAAGTGGAGAAAGCGAGAGCGCGCGAATGCACTCAAGCAAACACAAACAGCACAGCACGATGCGTATTTTTTTAAAAATTGACAAAATAAATCAAAAAGAAATCAAAAATAAAAATAAGTGGAAAAGGCGAGAGTGCACGAGCACACAGGAGCAAAGACAAGCAGCGCAGCTTGATGCGTAGTAAAAAAAATAATAAATAGACAACTGGTCGACCTCATTAGAAATAAAAACCCAAAGATTAGATAGACAAACAAACAAACACATAAATGTGGAGAGAAGGGCAGTGCGCGCAGGAGCAAAGGTAAACAGCAGACAGACCTGAATGCTTATCTTTACAAGGTCGACCTCAGAACTTTGTTCAGTTTGTCTCGGTGATGGATAATGGAAGGAAGGGCAGGCAACTGGTCGACTTCATTTAAATAAACAAATAAAAAATAAGATAAACTCTCAGGAATAGATAAATAATAACAAAAAAATTGTAAAGTGGAGAAAGCGAGAGCGCGCGAATGCACTCAAGCAAACACAAACAGCACAGCACGATGCGTATTTTTTTAAAAATTGACAAAATAAATCAAAAATAAAAATAAGTGGAAAAGGCGAGAGTGCACGAGCACACAGGAGCAAAGACAAGCAGCGCAGCTTGATGCGTAGTAAAAAAAATAATAAATAGACAACTGGTCGACCTCATTATAAATAAAAACCCAAAAGATTAGATAGACAAACAAACAAACACATAAATGTGGAGAGAAGGGCAGTGCGCGCAGGAGCAAAGGTAAACATCAGACAGACCTGAATGCTTATCTTTACAAGGTCGACCTCAGAACTTTGTTCAGTTTGTCTCGGTGACGGATAATGGAAGCAAGGGCAGGCAACTGGTCGACTTCATTTAAATAAACAAATAAAAAATAAGATAAACTCTCAGGAATAGATAAATAATAACAAAAAAATTGTAAAGTGGAGAAAACAAGAGCGCGCGAATGCACTCAAGCAAACACAAACAGCACAGCACGATGCGTATTTTTTTTTAAATTGACAAAATAAATCAAAAATAAAAATAAGTGGAAAAGGCGAGAGTGCGCGAGCACACAGGAGCAAAGACAAGCAGCGCAGCTTGATGCGTAGTAAAAAAATAATAAATAGACAACGGGTCGACCTCATTAGAAATAAAAACCCAAAAGATTAAATAGACAAACAAACAAACACATAAATGTGGAGAGAAGGGCAGTGCTCGCAGGAGCAAAGGTAAACAGCAGACAGACCTGAATCCTTATCTTTACAAGGTCGACCTCAGAACTTTGTTCAGTTTGTCTCGGTGACGGATAAAGGAAGGAAGGGCAGGCAACTGGTCGACTTCATTTAAATAAACAAATAAAAAATAAAATAAACTCTCAGGAATAGATAAATAATAACAAAAAAATTGTAAAGTGGAGAAAGCGAGAGCGCGCGAATGCACTCAAGCAAACACAAACAGCACAGCACGATGCGTATTTTTTTTTTAAATTGACAAAATAAATCAAAAATAAAAATAAGTGGAAAAGGCGAGAGTGCGCGAGCACACAGGAGCAAAGACAAGCAGCGCAGCTTGATGCGTAGTAAAAAAATAATAAATAGACAACGGGTCGACCTCATTAGAAATAAAAACCCAAAAGATTAAATAGACAAACAAACAAACACATAAATGTGGAGAGAAGGGCAGTGCTCGCAGGAGCAAAGGTAAACAGCAGACAGACCTGAATCCTTATCTTTACAAGGTCGACCTCAGAACTTTGTTCAGTTTGTCTCGGTGACGGATAAAGGAAGGAAGGGCAGGCAACTGGTCGACTTCATTTAAATAAACAAATAAAAAATAAGATAAACTCTCAGGAATAGATAAATAATAACAAAAAAATTGTAAAGTGGAGAAAGCGAGAGCGCGCGAATGCACTCAAGCAAACACAAACAGCACAGTACGATGCGTATTTTTTTTAAATTGACAAAATAAATCAAAAATAAATCAAAAATAAAAATAAGTGGAAAAGGCGAGTGTGCGCGAGCACACAGGAGAAAAGACAAACAGCGCAGCGTGATGCGTAGTAAAAAAAATAATAAATAGACAACTGGTCGACCTCAATAGAAATAAAAACCCAAAAGATTAGATAGACAAAGAAACAAACACATAAATTTGGAGAGAAGGGCAGTGCGCGCAGGAGCAAAGGTAAACAGCAGACAGACCTGAATCCTTATCTTTACAAGGTCGAACTCAAAACTTTGTTCAGTTTGTCTCGGTGACGGATAATGGAAGGAAGGGTAGGCAACTGGTCGACTTCATTTAAATAAACAAATAAAAAATAAGATAAACTCTCAGGAATAGATAAATAATAACAAAAAAATTGTAAAGTGGAGAAAGCGAGAGCGCGCGAATGCACTCAAGCAAACACAAACAGCACAGCACGATGCGTATTTTTTTTTTAAATTGACAAAATAAATCAAAAATAAATCAAAAATAAAAATAAGTGAAAAGGCGAGAGTGCGCGAGCACACAGGAGCAAACACAAGCAGCGCAGATTGATGCGTAGTAAAAAAAATAATAAATAGACAACTGGTCGACCTCATTAGAAATAATAACCCAAAAGATTAGATAGACAAACAAACAAACACATAAATGTGGAGAGAAGGGCAGTGCGCGCAGGAGCAAAGGTAAACAGCAGACAGACCTGAATCCTTATCTTTACAAGTTCGACCTCACAACTTTGTTCAGTTTGTCTCGGTGACGGATAATGGAAGGAAGGGCAGGCAACTGGTCGACTTCATTTAAATAAACAAATAAAAAATAAGATAAACTCTCAGGAATAGATAAATAATAACAAAAAAATTGTAAAGTGGAGAGAGCGAGAGCGAGCGAATGCACTCAAGCAAACACAAACAGCACAGCACGATGCGTATTTTTTTTTAAATTGACAAAATAAATCAAAAATAAAAATAAGTGGAAAAGGCGAGAGTGCGCGAGCACACAGGAGCAAAGACAAGCAGCGCAGCATAATGCGTAGTAATAAAAATAATAAATAGACAACTGGTCGACCTCATTAGAAATAAAAACCCAAAAGATAAGATAGACAAACAAACAAACACATAAGTGTGGAAAGAAGGGCAGTGCGCGCAGGAGCAAAGGTAAACAGCAGACAGACCTGAATCCTTATCTTTACAAGGTCGACCTCAGAACTTTGTTCAGTTTGTCTCGGTGACGGATAATGGAAGGAAGGGCAGGCAACTGGTCGACTTCATTTAAATAAACAAATAAAAAATAAGATAAACTCTCAGGAATAGATAAATAATAACAAAAAAATTGTAAAGTGGAGAAAGCGAGAGCGCGCGAATGCACTCAAGCAAACACAAACAGCATAGCACGATGCGTATTTTTTTTTAAATTGACAAAATAAATCAAAAATAAAAATAAGTGGAAAAGGCGAGAGTGCGCGAGCACACAGGAGCAAAGACAAGCAGCGCAGCTTGATGCGTAGTAAAAAAAATAATAAATAGACAACTGGTCGACCTCATTAGAAATAAAAACCCAAAAGATTAGATAGACAAAGAAACAAACACATAAATGTGGAGAGAAGGGCAGTGGGCGCAGGAGCAAAGGTAAACAGCAGACAGACCTTAATCCTTATCTTTACAAGGTCGAACTCAGAACTTTGTTCAGTTTGTCTCGGTGACGGATAATGGAAGGAAGGGCAGGCAAATGGTCGACTTCATTTAAATAAACAAATAAAAAATAAGATAAACTCTCAGGAATAGATAAATAATAACAAAAAAATTGTAAAGTGGAGAAAGCGAGAGCGCGCGAATGCACTCAAGCAAACACAAACAGCACAGCACGATGCGTATTTTTTTTAAAATTGACAAAATAAATCAAAAATAAAAATAACTGGAAAAGGCGAGAGTGCGCGAGCACACAGGAGCAAAGACAAGCAGCGCAGCTTGATGCGTAGTAAAAAAAATAATAAATAGACAACTGGTCGACCTCATTAGAAATAAAAACCCAACAGATTAGATAGACAAACAAACAAACACATAAATGTGGAGAGAAGGGCAGTGCGCGCAGGAGCAAAGGTAAACAGCAGACAGACCTGAATCCTTATCTTTACAAGGTCGACTTCAGAACTTTGTTCAGTTTCTCTCGGTGACGGATAATGGAAGGAAGGGCAGGCAACTGGTCGACTTCTTTTAAATAAACAAATAAAAAATAAGATAAACTCTCAGGAATAGATAAATAATAACAAAAAAATTGTAAAGTGGAGAAAGCGAGAGCGCGCGAATGCACTCAAGCAAACACAAACAGCACAGCACGATGCGTATTTTTTTAAAAATTGACAAAATAAATCAAAAAGAAATCAAAAATAAAAATAAGTGGAAAAGGCGAGTGAGCGCGAGCACACAGGAGCAAAGACAAGCAGCGCAGCTTGATGCGTAGTAAAAAAAATAATAAATAGACAACTGGTCGAACTCAATAGAAATAAAAACCCAAAAGATTAGATAGAAAAAGAAACAAACACATAAATGTGGAGAGAAGGGCAGTGCGCGCAGGAGCAAATGTAAACAGCAGACAGACCTGAATCCTTATCTTTACAAGGTCGACCTCAGAACTTTGTTCAGTTTGTCTCGGTGACGGATAATGGAAGGAAGGGTAGGCAACTGGTCGACTTCATTTAAATAAACAAATAAAAAATAAGATAAACTCTCAGGAATAGATGAATAATACCAAAAAAATTGTAAAGTGGAGAAAGCGAGAGCGCGCGAATGCACTCAAGCAAACACAAACAGCACAGCACGATGCGTATTTTTTTTAAAATTGAAAAAATAAATCAAAAATAAAAATAAGTGGAAAAGGCGAGAGTGCGCGAGCACACAGGAGCAAAGACAAGCAGCGCAGCTTGATGCGTAGTAAAAAAAAATAATAAATAGACAACTGGTCGACCTCATTAGAAATAAAAACCCAAAAGATTAGATAGACAAACAAACAAACACATAAATGTGGAGAGAAGGGCAGTGCGCGCAGGAGCAAAGTTAAACAGCAGACAGACCTGAATCCTTATCTTTACAAGGTCGACCTCAGAACTTTGTTCAGTTTGTCTCGGTGACGGATAATGGAAGGAAGGGCAGGCAACTGGTCGACTTCATTTAAATAAACAAATAAAAAATAAGATAAACTCTCAGGAATAGATTAATAATAAGAAAAAAATTGTAAAGTGGAGAAAGCGAGAGCGCGCAAATGCACTCAAGCAAACCCAAACAGCACAGCACGATGCGTATTTTTTTTTTAAAATTGACAAAATAAATCAAAAATAAATCAAAAATAAAAATAAGTGGAAAAGGCGAGAGTGCGCGAGCACACAGGAGCAAAGACAAGCAGCGCAGCTTGATGCGTAGTAAAAAAAATAATAAATAGACAACTGGTCGACCTCATTAGAAATAAAAACCCAAAAGATTAGATAGACAAACAAACAAACACATAAATGTGGAGAGAAGGGCAGTGCGCGCAGGAGCAAAGGTAAACAGCAGACAGACCTGAATCCTTATCTTTACAAGGTCGACCTCAGAACTTTGTTCAGTTTGTCTCGGTGACGGATAATGGAAGGAAGGGCAGGCAACTGGTCGACTTCATTTTAATAAACAAATAAAAAATAAGATAAACTCTCAGGAATAGATAAATAATAACAAAAAAATTATAAAGTGGAGAAAGCGAGAGCGCCCGAATGCACTCAAGCTAACACAAACAGCACAGCACGATGCGTATTTTTTTTTAAATTGACAAAATAAATCAAAAATAAATCAAAAATAAAAATAAGTGGAAAAGGCGAGAGTGCGCGAGCATACAGGAGCAAAGACAAGCAGCGCAGCTTGATGCGTAGGAAAAAAAAATAATAAATAGACAACTGGTCGACCTCATTAGAAATAAAATCCCAAAAGATTAGATAGACAAACAAACAAACACATAATTGTGGAGAGAAGGGCAGTGCGCACAGGAGCAAAGGTAAACAGCAGACAGACCTGAATCCTTATCTTTACAAGGTCGACCTCAGAACTTTGTTCAGTTTGTCTCGGTGACGGATAATGGAAGGATGGGCAGGCAACCGGTCGACTTCATTTAAAAAAAAAATTAAAAAATAAGATAAACTCTCAGGAATAGATGAATAATACCAAAAAAATTGTAAAGTGGAGAAAGCGAGAGCGCGCGAATGCACTCAAGCAAACACAAACAGCACAGCACGATGCGTATTTTTTTTAAAATTGAAAAAATAAATCAAAAATAAAAATAAGTGGAAAAGGCGAGAGTGCGCGAGCACACAGGAGCAAAGACAAGCAGCGCAGCTTGATGCGTAGTAAAAAAAATAATAAATAGACAACTGGTCGACCTCATTAGAAATAAAAACCCAAAAGATTAGATAGACAAACAAACAAACACATAAATGTGGAGAGAAGGGCAGTGCGCGCAGGAGCAAAGTTAAACAGCAGACAGACCTGAATCCTTATCTTTACAAGGTCGACCTCAGAACTTTGTTCAGTTTGTCTCGGTGACGGATAATGGAAGGAAGGGCAGGCAACTGG
Source organism: Perognathus longimembris pacificus (assembly GCF_023159225.1). Taxonomy (NCBI): domain Eukaryota; kingdom Metazoa; phylum Chordata; class Mammalia; order Rodentia; family Heteromyidae; genus Perognathus; species Perognathus longimembris. The sequence goes on along the minus strand of NW_025958209.1, from coordinate 3,152 downwards.
TCGACTTCATTTAAATAAACAAATAAAAAATAAGATAAACTCTCAGGAATAGATAAATAATAACAAAAACATTGTAAAGTGGAGAAAGCGAGAGCGCGCGAATGCATTCAAGCAAACACAAACAGCACAGCACGATGCGTATTTTTTTTATAAATTGACAAAATAAATCAAAAATAAATCAAAAATAAAAATAAGTGGAAAAGGCGAGAGTGCGCGAGCACACAGGAGCAAACACAAGCAGCGCAGCTTGATGCGTAGTAAAAAAATAATAAATAGACAACTGGTCGACCTCATTAGAAATAAAAACCCAAAAGATTAGATAGACAAACAAACAAACACATAAATGTGGAGAGAAGGGCAGTGCGCCCAGGAGCAAAGTAAACAGCAGACAGACCTGAATCCTTATCTTTACAAGGTCGACCTCACAACTTTGTTCAGTTTGTCTCGGTGACAGATAATGGAAGGAAGGGCAGGCAACTGGTCGACTTCATTTAAATAAACAAATAAAAAATAAGATAAACTCTCAGGAATAGATAAATAATAACAAAAAAATTGTAAAGTGGAGAAAGCGAGAGCGCGCGAATGCACTCAAGCAAACACAAACAGCACAGCACGATGCGTATTTTTTTTTTAAAATTGACAAAATAAATCAAAAATAAAAATAAGTGGGAAAGGCGAGAGTGCGCGAGCACGCAGGAGCAAAGACAAGCAGCACAGCTTGATGCGTAGTAAAAAAATAATAAATAGACAACTGGTCGACCTCATTAGAAATAAAAACCCAAAAGATTAGATAGACAAACAAACAAACACATAAATGTGGAGAGAAGGGCAGTGTGCGCAGGAGCAAAGGTAAACAGCAGACAGACCGGAATCCTTATCTTTACAAGGTCGACCTCAGAACTTTGTTCAGTTTGTCTCGGTGACGGATAATGGAAGGAAGGGCAGGCAACTGGTCGACTTCATTTTAATAAACAAATAAAAAATAAGATAAACTCTCAGGAATAGATAAATAATAACAAAAACATTGTAAAGTGGAGAAAGCGAGAGCGCCCGAATGCACTCAAGCTAACACAAACAGCACAGCACGATGCGTATTTTTTTTTAAATTGACAAAATAAATCAAAAATAAATCAAAAATAAAAATAAGTGGAAAAGGCGAGAGTGGCGAGCATACAGGAGCAAAGACAAGCAGCGCAGCTTGATGCGTAGTAAAAAAAATAATAAATAGACAACTGGTCGACCTCATTAGAAATAAAATCCCAAAAGATTACATAGACAAACAAACAAACACATAATTGTGGAGAGAAGGGCAGTGCGCGCAGGAGCAAAGGTAAACAGCAGACAGACCTGAATCCTTATCTTTACAAAGTCGACCTCAGAAATTTGTTCAGTTTGTCTCGGTGACGGATAATGGAAGGAAGGGCAGGCAACTGGTGGACTTCATTTAAAAAAACAAATAAAAAATAAGATAAACTCTCAGGAATAGATGAATAATACCAAAAAAATTGTAAAGTGGAGAAAGCGAGAGCGCGCGAATGCACTCAAGCAAACACAAACAGCACAGCACGATGCGTATTTTTTTAATTGACAAAATAAATCAAAAAATAAATCAAAAATAAAAATAAGTGGAAAAGGCGAGAGTGCGCTTGCACACAGGAGCAAAGACAAGCAGCGCAGCTTGATGCGTAGTAAAAAAAATAATAAATAGACAACTGGTCGACCTCATTAGAAATAAAAACCCAAAAGATTAGATAGACAAACAAACAAACACATAAATGTGGAGAGAAGGGCAGTGCGCGCAGGAGCAAAGGTAAACAGCAGACAGACCTGAATCCTTAACTTTACAAGGTCGACCTCAGAACTTTGTTCAGTTTGTCTCGGTGACGGATAATGGAAGGAAGGGCAGGCAACTGGTCGACTTCATTTAAATAAACAAATAAAAAATAAGATAAACTCTCAGGAATAGATAAATAACAACAAAAAAATTGTAAAGTGGATAAAGCGAGAGCGCGCGAATGCACTCAAGCAAACACAAACAGCACAGCACGATGCGTATTTTTTTTAAAAATTGAGAAAATAAATCAAAAATAAAAATAAGTGGAAAAGGCGAGTGAGCGCGAGCACACAGGAGCAAAGACAAGCAGCGCAGCTTGATGCGTAGTAAAAAAAATAATAAATAGACAACTGGTCGAACTCAATAGAAATAAAAACCCAAAAGATTAGATAGAAAAAGAAACAAACACATAAATGTGGAGAGAAGGGCAGTGCGCGCAGGAGCAAATGTAAACAGCAGACAGACCTGAATCCTTATCTTTACAAGGTCGACCTCAGAACTTTGTTCAGTTTGTCTCGGTGACGGATAATGGAAGGAAGGGCAGGCAACTGGTCGACTTCATTTAAATAAACAAATAAAAAATAAGATAAACTCTCAGGAATAGATGAATAATACCAAAAAAATTGTAAAGTGGAGAAAGCGAGAGCGCGCGAATGCACTCAAGCAAACACAAACAGCACAGCACGATGCGTATTTTTTTTAAAATTGAAAAAATAAATCAAAAATAAAAATAAGTGGAAAAGGCGAGAGTGCGCGAGCACACAGGAGCAAAGACAAGCAGCGCAGCTTGATGCGTAGTAAAAAAAAATAATAAATAGACAACTGGTCGACCTCATTAGAAATAAAACCCAAAAGATTAGATAGACAAACAAACAAACACATAAATGTGGAGAGAAGGGCAGTGCGCGCAGGAGCAAAGTTAAACAGCAGACAGACCTGAATCCTTATCTTTACAAGGTCGACCTCAGAACTTTGTTCAGTTTGTCTCGGTGACGGATAATGGAAGGAAGGGTAGGCAACTGGTCGACTTCATTTAAATAAACAAATAAAAAATAAGATAAACTCTCAGGAATAGATAAATAATAACAAAAACATTGTAACGTGGAGAAAGCGAGAGCGCGCGAATGCACTCCGGCAAACACAAACAGCACAGCACGATGCGTATTTTTTTTTTAATTGACAAAATAAATCAAAAATAAATCAAAAATAAAAATAAGTGGAAAAGGCGAGAGTGCGCGAGCACACAGGAGCAAAGACAAGCAGTGCAGCTTGATGCGTAGTAAAAAAAATAATAAAGAGACAACTGGTCGACCTCATT
>NW_025958208.1:0-40990 GCF_023159225.1 Perognathus longimembris pacificus | reverse complement strand
AAACAAACAAACACATAAATGAGGAGAGAAGGGCAGTGCGCGCAGGAGCAAATGTAAACAGCAGACAGACCTGAATCCTTATCTTTACAAGGTCGACCTCAGAACTTTGTTCAGTTTGTCTCGGTGACGGATAATGGAAGGAAGGGCAGGCAACTGGTCGACTTCATTTAAATAAACAAATAAAAAATAAGATAAACTCTCAGGAATAGATAAATAATAACAAAAAAATTGTAAGGTGGAGAAAGCGAGAGCGTGCGAATGCACTCAAGCAAACACAAACAGCACAGCACGATGCGTTTTTTTTTTAAATTGACAAAATTAATCAAAAATAAATCAAAAATAAAAATAAGTGCAAAAGGCGAGAGTGCGTGAGCACACAGGAGCAAAGACAAGCAGCGCAGCTTGATGCGTAGTAAAAAAAATAATAAATAGACAACTGGTCGACCTCATTAGAAATAAAAACCCAAAAGATTAGATAGACAAACAAACAAACACATAAATGTGGAGAGAAGGGCAGTGCTCGCAGGAGCAAAGGTAAACAGCAGACAGACCTGAATCCTTATCTTTACAAGGTCGACCTCAGAACTTTGTTCAGTTTGTCTCGGTGACGGATAATGGAAGGAAGGGCAGGCAACTGGTCGACTTAATTTAAATAAACAAATAAAAACTAAGATAAACTCTCAGGAATAGATAAATAATAACAAAAAATTGTAAAGTGGAGAAAGCGAGAGCGCGCGAATGCACTCAAGCAAACACAAACAGAACAGCACGATGCGTATTTTTTTTCAAAATTGACAAAATAAATCAAAAATAAATCAAAAATAAAAATAAGTGGAAAAGGCGAGAGTGCGCGAGCACACAGGAGCAAAGACAAGCAGCGCAGCTTGATGCGTAGTAAAAAAAATAATAAATAGACAACTGGTCGACCTCATTAGAAATAAAAACCCAAAAGATTAGATAGACAAACAAACAAACACATAAATGTGGAGAGAAGGGCAGTGCGCGCAGGAGCAAAGGTAAACAGCAGACAGACCTGAATCCTTATCTTTACAAGGTCGACCTCAGAACTTTGTTCAGTTTGTCTCGGTGACGGATAATGGAAGGAAGGGCAGGCAACTGGTCGACTTCATTTAAATAAACAAATAAAAAATAAGATAAACTCTCAGGAATAGATAAATAATAACAAAATTTGTAAAGTGGAGAAAGCGAGAGCGCCCGAATGCACTCAAGCAAACACAAAGAGCACAGCACGATGCGTATTTTTTTTTTAAATTGACAAAATAAATAAAAAATAAATCAAAAATAAAAATAAGTGGAAAAGGCGAGAGTGCGCGAGCACACAGGAGTAAAGACAAGCAGCGCAGCTTGATGCGTAGTAAAAAAAATAATAAATAGACAACTGGTCGACCTCATTAGAAATAAAAACCCAAAAGGTTAGATAGACAAACAAGCAAACATATATGTGGAGAGAAGGGCAGTGCGCGCAGGAGCAAAGGCAAACAGCAGACAGACCTGAATCCTTATCTTTACAAGGTCGACCTCAGAACTTTGTTCAGTTTGTCTCGGTGACGGATAATGGAAGGAAGGGAAGGCAACTGGTCGACTTCATTTAAATAAACAAATAAAAAATAAGATAAACTCTCAGGAATAGATAAATAATAACAAAAAAATTGTAAAGTGGAGAAAGCGAGAGCGCGCGAATGCACTCAAGCAAACAGAAACAGCACAGCACGATGCGTATTTTTTTTTAAATTGACAAAATTAATCAAAAATAAATCAAAAATAAAAATAAGTGGAAAAGGCGAGAGTGCGCGAGCACACAGGAGCAAAGACAAGCAGCGCAGCTTGATGCGTAGTAAAAAAAATAATAAATAGACAACTGGTCGACCTCATTAGAAATAAAAACCCAAAAGATTAGATAGACAAACAAACAAACACATAAATGTGGAGAGAAGGGCAGTGCGCGCAGGAGCAAAGGTAAACAGCAGACAGACCTGAATCCTTATCTTTACAAGGTCGACCTCAGAACTTTGTTCAGTTTGTCTCGGTGACGGATAATGGAAGGAAGGGAAGGCAACTGGTCGACTTCATTTAAATAAACAAATAAAAAATAAGATAAACTCTCAGGAATAGATAAATAATAACAAAAATTGTAAAGTGGAGAAAGCGAGAGCGCGCGAATGCACTCAAGCAAACACAAACAGAACAGCACGATGCGTATTTTTTTTTCAAAATTGACAAAATAAATCAAAAATAAATCAAAAATAAAAATAAGTGGAAAAGGCGAGAGTGCGCGAGCACACAGGAGCAAAGACAAGCAGCGCAGCTTGATGCGTTGTAAAAAAAATAATAAATAGACAACTGGTCGACCTCATTACAAATAAAAAACCAAAAGTTTAGATAGACAAACAAACAAACACATAAATGTGGAGAGAAGGGCAGTGCGCGCAGGAGCAAAGGTAAACAGCAGACAGACCTGAATCCCTATCTTTACAAGGTCGACCTCAGAACTTTGTTCAGTTTGTCTCGGTGACGGATAATGGAAGGAAGGGCAGGCAACTGGTCGACATCATTTAAATAAACAAATAAAAAATAAGATAAACTCTCAGGAATAGATAAATAATAACAAAATTTGTAAAGTGGAGAAAGCGAGAGCGCGCGAATGCACTCAAGCAAACACAAACAGCACAGCACGATGCGTATTTTTTTTTAAAATTGACAAAATAAATAAAAAATAAATCAAAAATAAAAATAAGTGGAAAAGGCGAGAGTGCGCGAGCACACAGGAGCAAAGACAAGCAGCGCAGCTTGATGCGTAGTAAAAAAATAATAAATAGACAACTGGTCGACCTCATTAGAAATAAAAACCCAAAAGATTAGATAGACAAACAAACAAACACATAAATGTGAAGAGAAGGGCAGTGCGCGCAGGAGCAAAGGTAAACAGCAGACAGACCTGAATCCTTATCTTTACAAGGTCGACCTCAGAACTTTGTTCAGTTTGTCTCGGTGACGGATAATGGAAGGAAGGGCAGGCAACTGGTCGACTTCATTTAAATAAACAAATAAAAAATAAGATAAACTCTCAGGAATAGATAAATAATAACAAAAAAATTGTAAAGTGGAGAAAGCGAGAGCGCGCGAATGCACTCAAGCAAACACAAACAGCACAGCACGATGCGTATTTTTTTTAAATTGACAAAATAAATCAAAAATAAATCAAAAATAAAAATAAGTGGAAAAGGCGAGAGTGCGCGAGCACACAGGAGCAAAGACAAGCAGCGCAGCTTGATGCGTAGTAAAAAAAATAATAAATAGACAACTGGTCGACCTCATTAGAAATAAAAACCCAAAAGATTAGATAGACAAACAAACAAACATAAATGTGGAGAGAAGGGCAGTGTTCGCAGGAGCAAAGGTAAACAGCAGACAGACCTGAATCCTTATCTTTACAAGGTCGACCTCAGAACTTTGTTCAGTTTGTCTCAGTGACGGATAATGGAAGGAAGGGCAGGCAACTGGTCGACTTCATTTAAATAAACAAATAAAAAATAAGATAAACTCTCAGGAATAGATAAATAATAACAAAAAAATTGTAAAGTGGAGAAAGCGAGAGCGCGCGAATGCACTCAAGCAAACACAAACAGCACAGCACGATGCGTATTTTTTTTAAATTGACAAAATAAATCAAAAATAAATCAAAAATAAAAATAAGTGGAAAAGACGAGAGTGCGCGAGCACACAGGAGCAAAGACATGCAGCGCAGCTTGATGCGTAGTAAAAAAAAATAATAAATAGACAACTGGTCGACCTCATTAGAAATAAAAACCCAAAAGATTAGATAGACAAACAAACAAACACATAAATGTGGAGAGAAGGGCAGTGCGCGCAGGAGCAAAGGTAAACAGCAGACAGACCTGAATCCTTATCTTTACAAGGTCGACCTCAGAAATTTGTTCAGTTTGTCTCGGTGACGGATAATGGAAGGAAGGGCAGGCAACTGGTCGACTTCATTTAAATAAACAAATAAAAACTAAGATAAACTCTCAGGAATAGATAAATAATAACAAAAAAATAGTAAGGTGGAGAAAGCGAGAGCGTGCGAATGCACTCAAGCAAACACAAACAGCACAGCACGATGCGTATTTTTTTTAAATTGACAAAATTAATCAAAAATAAAAATAAGTGGAAAAGGCGAGAGTGCGCCAGCACACAGGAGCAAAGACAAGCAGAGCAGCTTGATGCGTAGTAAAAAAAATAATAAATAGACAACTGGTCGACCTCATTAGAAATAAAAACCCAAAAGATTAGATAGACAAACAAACAAACACATAAATGTGGAGAGAAGGGCAGTGCGCGCAGGAGCAAATGTAAACAGCAGACAGACCTGAATCCTTATCTTTACAAGGTCGACCTCAGAACTTTGTTCAGTTTGTCTCGGTGACGGATAATGGAAGGAAGGGCAGGCAACTGGTCGACTTCATTTAAATAAACAAATAAAAAATAAGATAAACTCTCAGGAATAGATAAATAATAACAAAAAAATTGTAAGGTGGAGAAAGCGAGAGCGTGCGAATGCACTCAAGCAAACACAAACAGCACAGCACGATGCGTTTTTTTTTTAAATTGACAAAATTAATCAAAAATAAATCAAAAATAAAAATAAGTGGAAAAGGCGAGAGTGCGTGAGCACACAGGAGCAAAGACAAGCAGCGCAGCTTGATGCGTAGTAAAAAAAATAATAAATAGACAACTGGTCGACCTCATTAGAAATAAAAACCCAAAAGATTAGATAGACAAACAAACAAACACATAAATGTGGAGAGAAGGGCAGTGCTCGCAGGTGCAAAGGTAAACAGCAGACAGACCTGAATCCTTATCTTTACAAGGTCGACCTCAGAACTTTGTTCAGTTTGTCTCGGTGACGGATAATGGAAGGAAGGGCAGGCAACTGGTCGACTTAATTTAAATAAACAAATAAAAACTAAGATAAACTCTCAGGAATAGATAAATAATAACAAAAAATTGTAAAGTGGAGAAAGCGAGAGCGCGCGAATGCACTCAAGCAAACACAAACAGAACAGCACGATGCGTATTTTTTTTCAAAATTGACAAAATAAATAAAAAATAAATCAAAAATAAAAATAAGTGGAAAAGGCGAGAGTGCGCGAGCACACAGGAGCAAAGACAAGCAGCGCAGCTTGATGCGTAGTAAAAAAAATAATAAATAGACAACTGGTCGACCTCATTAGAAATAAAAACCCAAAAGATTAGATAGACAAACAAACAAACACATAAATGTGGAGAGAAGGGCAGTGCGCGCAGGAGCAAAGGTAAACAGCAGACAGACCTGAATCCTTATCTTTACAAGGTCGACCTCAGAACTTTGTTCAGTTTGTCTCGGTGACGGATAATGGAAGGAAGGGCAGGCAACTGGTCGACTTCATTTAAATAAACAAATAAAAAATAAGATAAACTCTCAGGAATAGATAAATAATAACAAAATTTGTAAAGTGGAGAAAGCGAGAGCGCCCGAATGCACTCAAGCAAACACAAAGAGCACAGCACGATGCGTATTTTTTTTTTTAAATTGACAAAATAAATAAAAAATAAATCAAAAATAAAAATAAGTGGAAAAGGCGAGAGTGCGCGAGCACACAGGAGCAAAGACAAGCAGCGCAGCTTGATGCGTAGTAAAAAAAAATAATAAATAGACAACTGGTCGACCTCATTAGAAATAAAAAACCCAAAAGGTTAGATAGACAAACAAGCAAACATATATGTGGAGAGAAGGGCAGTGCGCGCAGGAGCAAAGGCAAACAGCAGACAGACCTGAATCCTTATCTTTACAAGGTCGACCTCAGAACTTTGTTCAGTTTGTCTCGGTGACGGATAATGGAAGGAAGGGAAGGCAACTGGTCGACTTCATTTAAATAAACAAATAAAAAATAAGATAAACTCTCAGGAATAGATAAATAATAACAAAAAAATTGTAAAGTGGAGAAAGCGAGAGCGCGCGAATGCACTCAAGCAAACACAAACAGCACAGCACGATGCGTATTTTTTTTTAAATTGACAAAATTAATCAAAAATAAATCAAAAATAAAAATAAGTGGAAAAGGCGAGAGTGCGCGAGCACACAGGAGCAAAGACAAGCAGCGCAGCTTGATGCGTAGTAAAAAAAATAATAAATAGACAACTGGTCGACCTCATTAGAAATAAAAACCCAAAAGATTAGATAGACAAACAAACAAACACATAAATGTGGAGAGAAGGGCAGTGCGCGCAGGAGCAAAGGTAAACAGCAGACAGACCTGAATCCTTATCTTTACAAGGTCGACCTCAGAACTTTGTTCAGTTTGTCTCGGTGACGGATAATGGAAGGAAGGGCAGGCAACTGGTCGACTTCATTTAAATAAACAAATAAAAAATAAGATAAACTCTGAGGAATAGATAAATAATAACAAAAAACTTGTAAAGTGGAGAAAGCGAGAGCGCGCGAATGCACTCAAGCAAACACAAACAGAACAGCACGATGCGTATTTTTTCTAAAAAATTGACAAAATAAATAAAAAATTAATCAAAAATAAAAATAAGTGGAAAAGGCGAGAGTGCGCGAGCACACAGGAGCAAAGACAAGCAACGCAGCTTGATGCGTAGTAAAAAAAATAATAAATAGACAACTGGTCGACCTCATTAGAAATAAAAACCCAAAAGATTAGATAGACAAACAAACAAACACATAAATGTGGAGAGAAGGGCAGTGCGCGCAGGAGCAAAGGTAAACAGCAGACAGACCTGAATCCTTATCTTTACAAGGTCGACCTCAGAACTTTGTTCAGTTTGTCTCGGTGACGGATAATGGAAGGAAGGGCAGGCAACTGGTCAACTTCATTTAAATAAACAAATAAAAACTAAGATAAACTCTCAGGAATAGATAAATAATAACAAAAAATTGTAAAGTGGAGAAAGCGAGAGCGCGCGAATGCACTCAAGCAAACACAAACAGCACAGCACGATGCGTATTTTTTTTCAAAATTGACAAAATAAATCAAAAATAAATCAAAAATAAATATAAGTGGAAAAGGCTAGAGTGGGCGAGCACACAGGAGCAAAGACAAGCAGCGCAGCTTGATGCGTAGTAAAAAAAATAATAAATAGACAACTGGTCGACCTCATTAGAAATAAAAACCCAAAAGATTAGATAGACAAACAAACAAACACATAAATGTGGAGAGAAGGGCAGTGCGCGCAGGAGCAAAGGTAAACAGCAGACAGACCTGAATCCTTACCTTTACAAGGTCGACCTCAGAACTTTGTTCAGTTTGTCTCGGTGACGGATAATGGAAGGAAGGGCAGGCAACTGGTCGACTTCATTTAAATAAACAAATAAAAAATAAGATAAACTCTCAGAAATAGATAAATAATAACAAAATTTGTAAAGTGGAGAAAGCGAGAGCGCCCGAATGCACTCAAGCAAACACAAAGAGCACAGCACGATGCGTATTTTTTTTTAAAATTGACAAAATAAATAAAAAATAAATCAAAAATAAAAATAAGTGGAAAAGGCGAGAGTGCGCGAGCACACAGGAGCAAAGACAAGCAGCGCAGCTTGATGCGTAGTAAAAAAAATAATAAATAGACAACTGGTCGACCTCATTAGAAATAAAAACCCATAAGATTAGATAGACAAATACACAAACACATAAATGTGGAGAGAAGGGCAGTGCGCGCAGGAGCAAAGGTAAACAGCAGACAGACCTGAATCCTTTTCTTTACAAGGTCGACCTCAGAACTTTGTTCAGTTTGTCTCGGTGACGGATAATGGAAGGAAGGGCAGGCAACTGGTCGACTTCATTTAAATAAACAAATAAAAAATAAGATAAACTCTCAGGAATAGATAAATAATAACAAAAAAATTGTAAAGTGGAGAAAGCGAGAGCGCGCGAATGCACTCAAGCAAACACAAACAGAACAGCACGATGCGTATTTTTTTTTAAAAATTGACAAAATAAATCAAAAATAAATCAAAAATAAAAATAAGTGGAAAAGGCGAGAGTGCGCGAGCACACAGGAGCAAAGACAAGCAGCGCAGCTTGATGCGTAGTAAAAAAAAATAATAAATAGACAACTGGTCGACCTCATTAGAAATAAAAACCCAAAAGATTAGATAGACAAACAAACAAACACATAAATGTGGGGAGAAGGGCAGTGCGCGCAGGAGCAAAGGTAAACAGCAGACAGACCTGAATCCTTATCTTTACAAGGTCGACCTCAGAACTTTGTTCAGTTTGTCTCGGTGACGGATAATGGAAGGAAGGGCAGGCAACTGGTCGACTTCATTTAAATAAACAAATAAAAAATAAGATAAACTCTCAGGAATAGATAAATAATAACAAAAAAATTGTAAAGTGGAGAAAGCGAGAGCGCGCGAATGCACTCAAGCAAACACAAACAGCACAGCACGATACGTATTTTTTTTAAATTGACAAAATAAATCAAAAATAATTCAAAAATAAAAATAAGTGGAAAAGGCGAGAGTGCGCGAGCACACAGGAGCAAAGACAAGCAGCGCAGCTTGATGCGTAGTAAAAAAAATAATAAATAGACAACTGGTCGACCTCATTAGAAATAAAAACCCAAAAGATTAGATAGACAAACAAACAAACACATAAATGTGGAGAGAAGGGCAGTGCGCGCAGGAGCAAAGGTAAACAGCAGACAGACCTGAATCCTTATCTTTACAAGGTCGACCTCAGAACTTTGTTCAGTTTGTCTCGGTGACGGATAATGGAAGGAAGGGCAGGCAACTGGTCGACTTCATTTAAATAAACAAATAAAAAATAAGATAAACTCTCAGGAATAGATAAATAATAACAAAATTTGTAAAGTGGAGAAAGCGAGAGCGCCCGAATGCACTCAAGCAAACACAAAGAGCACAGCACGATGCGTATTTTTTTTTAAAATTGACAAAATAAATAAAAAATAAATCAAAAATAAAAATAAGTGGAAAAGGCGAGAGTGCGCGAGCACACAGGAGCAAAGACAAGCAGCGCAGCTTGATGCGTAGTAAAAAAAATAATAAATAGACAACTGGTCGACCTCATTAGAAATAAAAACCCAAAAGGTTAGATAGACAAACAAGCAAACATATATGTGGAGAGAAGGGCAGTGCGCGCAGGAGCAAAGGCAAACAGCAGACAGACCTGAATCCTTATCTTTACAAGGTCGACCTCAGAACTTTGTTCAGTTTGTCTCGGTGACGGATAATGGAAGGAAGGGAAGGCAACTGGTCGACTTCATTTAAATAAACAAATAAAAAATAAGATAAACTCTCAGGAATAGATAAATAATAACAAAAAAATTGTAAAGTGGAGAAAGCGAGAGCGCGCGAATGCACTCAAGCAAACACAAACAGCACAGCACGATGCGTATTTTTTTTTAAATTGACAAAATTAATCAAAAATAAATCAAAAATAAAAATAAGTGGAAAAGGCGAGAGTGCGCGAGCACACAGGAGCAAAGACAAGCAGCGCAGCTTGATGCGTAGTAAAAAAAATAATAAATAGACAACTGGTCGACCTCATTAGAAATAAAAACCCAAAAGATTAGATAGACAAACAAACAAACACATAAATGTGGAGAGAAGGGCAGTGCGCGCAGGAGCAAAGGTAAACAGCAGACAGACCTGAATCCTTATCTTTACAAGGTCGACCTCAGAACTTTGTTCAGTTTGTCTCGGTGACGGATAATGGAAGGAAGGGCAGGCAACTGGTCGACTTCATTTAAATAAACAAATAAAAAATAAGATAAACTCTCAGGAATAGATAAATAATAACAAAAATTGTAAAGTGGAGAAAGCGAGAGCGCGCGAATGCACTCAAGCAAACACAAACAGAACAGCACGATGCGTATTTTTTTTCAAAATTGACAAAATAAATCAAAAATAAATCAAAAATAAAAATAAGTGGAAAAGGCGAGAGTGCGCGAGCACACAGGAGCAAAGACAAGCAGCGCAGCTTGATGCGTTGTAAAAAAAATAATAAATAGACAACTGGTCGACCTCATTAGAAATAAAAAACCAAAAGTTTAGATAGACAAACAAACAAACACATAAATGTGGAGAGAAGGGCAGTGCGCGCAGGAGCAAAGGTAAACAGCAGACAGACCTGAATCCCTATCTTTACAAGGTCGACCTCAGAACTTTGTTCAGTTTGTCTCGGTGACGGATAATGGAAGGAAGGGCAGGCAACTGGTCGACTTCATTTAAATAAACAAATAAAAAATAAGATAAACTCTCAGGAATAGATAAATAATAACAAAATTTGTAAAGTGGAGAAAGCGAGAGCGCGCGAATGCACTCAAGCAAACACAAACAGCACAGCACGATGCGTATTTTTTTTTAAAATTGACAAAATAAATAAAAAATAAATCAAAAATAAAAATAAGTGGAAAAGGCGAGAGTGCGCGAGCACACAGGAGCAAAGACAAGCAGCGCAGCTTGATGCGTAGTAAAAAAAATAATAAATAGACAACTGGTCGACCTCATTAGAAATCAAAACCCAAAAGATTAGATAGACAAACAAACAAACACATAAATGTGAAGAGAAGGGCAGTGCGCGCAGGAGCAAAGGTAAACAGCAGACAGACCTGAATCCTTATCTTTACAAGGTAGACCTCAGAACTTTGTTCAGTTTGTCTCGGTGACGGATAATGGAAGGAAGGGCAGGCAACTGGTCGACTTCATTTAAATAAACAAATAAAAAATAAGATAAACTCTCAGGAATAGATAAATAATAACAAAAAAATTGTAAAGTGGAGAAAGCGAGAGCGCGCGAATGCACTCAAGCAAACACAAACAGCACAGCACGATGCGTATTTTTTTTAAATTGACAAAATAAATCAAAAATAAATCAAAAATAAAAATAAGTGGAAAAGGCGAGAGTGCGCGAGCACACAGGAGCAAAGACAAGCAGCGCAGCTTGATGCGTAGTAAAAAAAATAATAAATAGACAACTGGTCAACCTCATTAGAAATAAAAACCCAAAAGATTAGATAGACAAACAAACAAACATAAATGTGGAGAGAAGGGCAGTGTTCGCAGGAGCAAAGGTAAACAGCAGACAGACCTGAATCCTTATCTTTACAAGGTCGACCTCAGAACTTTGTTCAGTTTGTCTCGGTGACGGATAATGTAAGGAAGGGCAGGCAACTGGTCGACTTCATTTAAATAAACAAATAAAAAATAAGATAAACTCTCAGGAATAGATAAATAATAACAAAAAAATTGTAAAGTGGAGAAAGCGAGAGCGCGCGAATGCACTCAAGCAAACACAAACAGCACAGCACGATACGTATTTTTTTTAAATTGACAAAATAAATCAAAAATAATTCAAAAATAAAAATAAGTGGAAAAGGCGAGAGTGCGCGAGCACACAGGAGCAAAGACAAGCAGCGCAGCTTGATGCATAGTAAAAAAAATAATAAATAGACAACTGGTCGACCTCATTAGAAATAAAAACCCAAAAGATTAGATAGACAAACAAACAAACACATAAATGTGGAGAGAACGGCAGTGCGCGCAGGATCAAAGGTAAACAGCAGACAGACCTGAATCCTTATCTTTACAAGGTCGACCTCAGAACTTTGTTCAGTTTGTCTCGGTGACGGATAATGGAAGGAAGGGCAGGCAACTGGTCGACTTCATTTAAATAAACAAATAAAAAATAAGATAAACTCTGAGGAATAGATAAATAATAACAAAAAACTTGTAAAGTGGAGAAAGCGAGAGCGCGCGAATGCACTCAAGCAAACACAAACAGAACAGCACGATGCGTATTTTTTCTAAAAAATTGACAAAATAAATAAAAAATTAATCAAAAATAAAAATAAGTGGAAAAGGCGAGAGTGCGCGAGCACACAGGAGCAAAGACAAGCAACGCAGCTTGATGCGTAGTAAAAAAAATAATAAATAGACAACTGGTCGACCTCATTAGAAATAAAAACCCAAAAGATTAGATAGACAAACAAACAAACACATAAATGTGGAGAGAAGGGCAGTGCGCGCAGGAGCAAAGGTAAACAGCAGACAGACCTGAATCCTTATCTTTACAAGGTCGACCTCAGAACTTTGTTCAGTTCGTCTCGGTGACGGATAATGGAAGGAAGGGCAGGCAACTGGTCAACTTCATTTAAATAAACAAATAAAAACTAAGATAAACTCTCAGGAATAGATAAATAATAACAAAAAATTGTAAAGTGGAGAAAGCGAGAGCGCGCGAATGCACTCAAGCAAACACAAACAGCACAGCACGATGCGTATTTTTTTTCAAAATTGACAAAATAAATCAAAAATAAATCAAAAATAAATATAAGTGGAAAAGGCTAGAGTGGGCGAGCACACAGGAGCAAAGACAAGCAGCGCAGCTTGATGCGTAGTAAAAAAAATAATAAATAGACAACTGGTCGACCTCATTAGAAATAAAAACCCAAAAGATTAGATAGACAAACAAACAAACACATAAATGTGGAGAGAAGGGCAGTGCGCGCAGGAGCAAAGGTAAACAGCAGACAGACCTGAATCCTTACCTTTACAAGGTCGACCTCAGAACTTTGTTCAGTTTGTCTCGGTGACGGATAATGGAAGGAAGGGCAGGCAACTGGTCGACTTCATTTAAATAAACAAATAAAAAATAAGATAAACTCTCAGAAATAGATAAATAATAACAAAATTTGTAAAGTGGAGAAAGCGAGAGCGCCCGAATGCACTCAAGCAAACACAAAGAGCACAGCACGATGCGTATTTTTTTTTAAAATTGACAAAATAAATAAAAAATAAATCAAAAATAAAAATAAGTGGAAAAGGCGAGAGTGCGCGAGCACACAGGAGCAAAGACAAGCAACGCAGCTTGATGCGTAGTAAAAAAAATAATAGACAACTGGTCGACCTCATTAGAAATAAAAACCCAAAAGATTAGATAGACAAACAAACAAACACATAAATGTGGAGAGAAGGGCAGTGCGCGCAGGAGCAAAGGTAAACAGCAGACAGACCTGAATCCTTATCTTTACAAGGTCGACCTCAGAACTTTGTTCAGTTTGTCTCGGTGACGGATAATGGAAGGAAGGGCAGGCAACTGGTCGACTTCATTTAAATAAACAAATAAAAAATAAGATAAACTCTCAGGAATAGATAAATAATAACAAAAAAATTGTAAAGTGGAGAAAGCGAGAGCGCGCGAATGCACTCAAGCAAACACAAACAGAACAGCACGATGCGTATTTTTTTAAATTGACAAAATAAATAAAAAATAAATCAAAAATAAAAATAAGTGGAAAAGGCGAGAGTGCGCGAGCACACAGGAGCAAAGACAAGCAGCGCAGCTTGATGCGTAGTAAAAAAAATAATAAATAGACAACTGGTCGACCTCATTAGAAATAAAAACCCATAAGATTAGATAGACAAATACACAAACACATAAATGTGGAGAGAAGGGCAGTGCGCGCAGGAGCAAAGGTAAACAGCAGACAGACCTGAATCCTTTTCTTTACAAGGTCGACCTCAGAACTTTGTTCAGTTTGTCTCGGTGACGGATAATGGAAGGAAGGGCAGGCAACTGGTCGACTTCATTTAAATAAACAAATAAAAAATAAGATAAACTCTCAGGAATAGATAAATAATAACAAAAAAATTGTAAAGTGGAGAAAGCGAGAGCGCGCGAATGCACTCAAGCAAACACAAACAGAACAGCACGATGCGTATTTTTTTTTAAAAATTGACAAAATAAATCAAAAATAAATCAAAAATAAAAATAAGTGGAAAAGGCGAGAGTGCGCGAGCACACAGGAGCAAAGACAAGCAGCGCAGCTTGATGCGTAGTAAAAAAAATAATAAATAGACAACTGGTCGACCTCATTAGAAATAAAAACCCAAAAGATTAGATAGACAAACAAACAAACACATAAATGTGGGGAGAAGGGCAGTGCGCGCAGGAGCAAAGGTAAACAGCAGACAGACCTGAATCCTTATCTTTACAAGGTCGACCTCAGAACTTTGTTCAGTTTGTCTCGGTGACGGATAATGGAAGGAAGGGCAGGCAACTGGTCGACTTCATTTAAATAAACAAATAAAAAATAAGATAAACTCTCAGGAATAGATAAATAATAACAAAAAAATTGTAAAGTGGAGAAAGCGAGAGCGCGCGAATGCACTCAAGCAAACACAAACAGCACAGCACGATACGTATTTTTTTTAAATTGACAAAATAAATCAAAAATAATTCAAAAATAAAAATAAGTGGAAAAGGCGAGAGTGCGCGAGCACACAGGAGCAAAGACAAGCAGCGCAGCTTGATGCGTAGTAAAAAAAATAATAAATAGACAACTGGTCGACCTCATTAGAAATAAAAACCCAAAAGATTAGATAGACAAACAAACAAACACATAAATGTGGAGAGAAGGGCAGTGCGCGCAGGAGCAAAGGCAAACAGCAGACAGACCTGAATCCTTATCTTTACAAGGTCGACCTCAGAACTTTGTTCAGTTTGTCTCGGTGACGGATAATGGAAGGAAGGGCAGGCAACTGGTCGACTTCATTTAAATAAACAAATAAAAAATAAGATAAACTCTCAGGAATAGATAAATAATAACAAAAAAATTGTAAAGTGGAGAAAGCGAGAGCGCGCGAATGCACTCAAGCAAACACAAACAGAACAGCACGATGCGTATTTTTTTTTTAAAATTGACAAAATAAATAAAAAATAAATCAAAAATAAAAATAAGTGGAAAAGGCGAGAGTGCGCGAGCACACAGGAGCAAAGACAAGCAGCGCAGCTTGATGCGTAGTATAAAAAATAATAAATAGACAACTGGTCGACCTCATTAGAAATAAAAACCCAAAAGATTAGATAGACAAACAAACAAACACATAAATGTGGAGAGAAGGGCAGTGCGCGCAGGAGCAAAGGTAAACAGCAGACAGACCTGAATCCTTATCTTTACAAGGTCGACCTCAGAACTTTGTTCAGTTTGTCTCGGTGACGGATAATGGAAGGAAGGGCAGGCAACTGGTCGACTTCATTTAAATAAACAAATAAAAACTAAGATAAACTTTACGAATAGATAAATAATAAGAAAAAATTGTAAGGTGGAGAAAGCGAGAGCGCGCGAATGCACTCAAGCAAACACAAACAGCACAGCACGATGCGTATTTTTTTTTAAATTGACAAAATTAATCAAAAATAAATCAAAAATAAAAATAAGTGGAAAAGGCGAGAGTGCGCGAGCACACAGGAGCAAAGACAAGCAGCGCAGCTTGATGCGTAGTAAAAAAAATAATAAATAGACAACTGGTCGACCTCATTAGAAATAAAAACCCAAAAGATTAGATAGACAAACAAACAAACACATAAATGTGGAGAGAAGGGCAGTGCGCGCAGGAGCAAAGGTAAACAGCAGACAGACCTGAATCCTTATCTTTACAAGGTCGACCTCAGAACTTTGTTCAGTTTGTCTCGGTGACGGATAATGGAAGGAAGGGCAGGCAACTGGTCGACTTCATTTAAATAAACAAATAAAAAATAAGATAAACTCTCAGGAATAGATAAATAATAACAAAAATTGTAAAGTGGAGAAAGCGAGAGCGCGCGAATGCACTCAAGCAAACACAAACAGAACAGCACGATGCGTATTTTTTTTCAAAATTGACAAAATAAATCAAAAATAAATCAAAAATAAAAATAAGTGGAAAAGGCGAGAGTGCGCGAGCACACAGGAGCAAAGACAAGCAGCGCAGCTTGATGCGTTGTAAAAAAAATAATAAATAGACAACTGGTCGACCTCATTAGAAATAAAAAACCAAAAGTTTAGATAGACAAACAAACAAACACATAAATGTGGAGAGAAGGGCAGTGCGCGCAGGAGCAAAGGTAAACAGCAGACAGACCTGAATCCCTATCTTTACAAGGTCGACCTCAGAACTTTGTTCAGTTTGTCTCGGTGACGGATAATGGAAGGAAGGGCAGGCAACTGGTCGACTTCATTTAAATAAACAAATAAAAAATAAGATAAACTCTCAGGAATAGATAAATAATAACAAAATTTGTAAAGTGGAGAAAGCGAGAGCGCGCGAATGCACTCAAGCAAACACAAACAGCACAGCACGATGCGTATTTTTTTTTAAAATTGACAAAATAAATAAAAAATAAATCAAAAATAAAAATAAGTGGAAAAGGCGAGAGTGCGCGAGCACACAGGAGCAAAGACAAGCAGCGCAGCTTGATGCGTAGTAAAAAAAATAATAAATAGACAACTGGTCGACCTCATTAGAAATCAAAACCCAAAAGATTAGATAGACAAACAAACAAACACATAAATGTGAAGAGAAGGGCAGTGCGCGCAGGAGCAAAGGTAAACAGCAGACAGACCTGAATCCTTATCTTTACAAGGTAGACCTCAGAACTTTGTTCAGTTTGTCTCGGTGACGGATAATGGAAGGAAGGGCAGGCAACTGGTCGACTTCATTTAAATAAACAAATAAAAAATAAGATAAACTCTCAGGAATAGATAAATAATAACAAAAAAATTGTAAAGTGGAGAAAGCGAGAGCGCGCGAATGCACTCAAGCAAACACAAACAGCACAGCACGATGCGTATTTTTTTTAAATTGACAAAATAAATCAAAAATAAATCAAAAATAAAAATAAGTGGAAAAGGCGAGAGTGCGCGAGCACACAGGAGCAAAGACAAGCAGCGCAGCTTGATGCGTAGTAAAAAAAATAATAAATAGACAACTGGTCAACCTCATTAGAAATAAAAACCCAAAAGATTAGATAGACAAACAAACAAACATAAATGTGGAGAGAAGGGCAGTGTTCGCAGGAGCAAAGGTAAACAGCAGACAGACCTGAATCCTTATCTTTACAAGGTCGACCTCAGAACTTTGTTCAGTTTGTCTCGGTGACGGATAATGTAAGGAAGGGCAGGCAACTGGTCGACTTCATTTAAATAAACAAATAAAAAATAAGATAAACTCTCAGGAATAGATAAATAATAACAAAAAAATTGTAAAGTGGAGAAAGCGAGAGCGCGCGAATGCACTCAAGCAAACACAAACAGCACAGCACGATACGTATTTTTTTTAAATTGACAAAATAAATCAAAAATAATTCAAAAATAAAAATAAGTGGAAAAGGCGAGAGTGCGCGAGCACACAGGAGCAAAGACAAGCAGCGCAGCTTGATGCATAGTAAAAAAAATAATAAATAGACAACTGGTCGACCTCATTAGAAATAAAAACCCAAAAGATTAGATAGACAAACAAACAAACACATAAATGTGGAGAGAACGGCAGTGCGCGCAGGATCAAAGGTAAACAGCAGACAGACCTGAATCCTTATCTTTACAAGGTCGACCTCAGAACTTTGTTCAGTTTGTCTCGGTGACGGATAATGGAAGGAAGGGCAGGCAACTGGTCGACTTCATTTAAATAAACAAATAAAAAATAAGATAAACTCTGAGGAATAGATAAATAATAACAAAAAACTTGTAAAGTGGAGAAAGCGAGAGCGCGCGAATGCACTCAAGCAAACACAAACAGAACAGCACGATGCGTATTTTTTCTAAAAAATTGACAAAATAAATAAAAAATTAATCAAAAATAAAAATAAGTGGAAAAGGCGAGAGTGCGCGAGCACACAGGAGCAAAGACAAGCAACGCAGCTTGATGCGTAGTAAAAAAAATAATAAATAGACAACTGGTCGACCTCATTAGAAATAAAAACCCAAAAGATTAGATAGACAAACAAACAAACACATAAATGTGGAGAGAAGGGCAGTGCGCGCAGGAGCAAAGGTAAACAGCAGACAGACCTGAATCCTTATCTTTACAAGGTCGACCTCAGAACTTTGTTCAGTTCGTCTCGGTGACGGATAATGGAAGGAAGGGCAGGCAACTGGTCAACTTCATTTAAATAAACAAATAAAAACTAAGATAAACTCTCAGGAATAGATAAATAATAACAAAAAATTGTAAAGTGGAGAAAGCGAGAGCGCGCGAATGCACTCAAGCAAACACAAACAGCACAGCACGATGCGTATTTTTTTTCAAAATTGACAAAATAAATCAAAAATAAATCAAAAATAAATATAAGTGGAAAAGGCTAGAGTGGGCGAGCACACAGGAGCAAAGACAAGCAGCGCAGCTTGATGCGTAGTAAAAAAAATAATAAATAGACAACTGGTCGACCTCATTAGAAATAAAAACCCAAAAGATTAGATAGACAAACAAACAAACACATAAATGTGGAGAGAAGGGCAGTGCGCGCAGGAGCAAAGGTAAACAGCAGACAGACCTGAATCCTTACCTTTACAAGGTCGACCTCAGAACTTTGTTCAGTTTGTCTCGGTGACGGATAATGGAAGGAAGGGCAGGCAACTGGTCGACTTCATTTAAATAAACAAATAAAAAATAAGATAAACTCTCAGAAATAGATAAATAATAACAAAATTTGTAAAGTGGAGAAAGCGAGAGCGCCCGAATGCACTCAAGCAAACACAAAGAGCACAGCACGATGCGTATTTTTTTTTAAAATTGACAAAATAAATAAAAAATAAATCAAAAATAAAAATAAGTGGAAAAGGCGAGAGTGCGCGAGCACACAGGAGCAAAGACAAGCAACGCAGCTTGATGCGTAGTAAAAAAAATAATAGACAACTGGTCGACCTCATTAGAAATAAAAACCCAAAAGATTAGATAGACAAACAAACAAACACATAAATGTGGAGAGAAGGGCAGTGCGCGCAGGAGCAAAGGTAAACAGCAGACAGACCTGAATCCTTATCTTTACAAGGTCGACCTCAGAACTTTGTTCAGTTTGTCTCGGTGACAGATAATGGAAGGAAGGGCAGGCAACTGGTCGACTTCATTTAAATAAACAAATAAAAAATAAGATAAACTCTCAGGAATAGATAAATAATAACAAAAAAATTGTAAAGTGGAGAAAGCGAGAGCGCGCGAATGCACTCAAGCAAACACAAACAGAACAGCACGATGCGTATTTTTTTAAATTGACAAAATAAATAAAAAATAAATCAAAAATAAAAATAAGTGGAAAAGGCGAGAGTGCGCGAGCACACAGGAGCAAAGACAAGCAGCGCAGCTTGATGCGTAGTAAAAAAAATAATAAATAGACAACTGGTCGACCTCATTAGAAATAAAAACCCATAAGATTAGATAGACAAATACACAAACACATAAATGTGGAGAGAAGGGCAGTGCGCGCAGGAGCAAAGGTAAACAGCAGACAGACCTGAATCCTTTTCTTTACAAGGTCGACCTCAGAACTTTGTTCAGTTTGTCTCGGTGACGGATAATGGAAGGAAGGGCAGGCAACTGGTCGACTTCATTTAAATAAACAAATAAAAAATAAGATAAACTCTCAGGAATAGATAAATAATAACAAAAAAATTGTAAAGTGGAGAAAGCGAGAGCGCGCGAATGCACTCAAGCAAACACAAACAGAACAGCACGATGCGTATTTTTTTTTAAAAATTGACAAAATAAATCAAAAATAAATCAAAAATAAAAATAAGTGGAAAAGGCGAGAGTGCGCGAGCACACAGGAGCAAAGACAAGCAGCGCAGCTTGATGCGTAGTAAAAAAAATAATAAATAGACAACTGGTCGACCTCATTAGAAATAAAAACCCAAAAGATTAGATAGACAAACAAACAAACACATAAATGTGGGGAGAAGGGCAGTGCGCGCAGGAGCAAAGGTAAACAGCAGACAGACCTGAATCCTTATCTTTACAAGGTCGACCTCAGAACTTTGTTCAGTTTGTCTCGGTGACGGATAATGGAAGGAAGGGCAGGCAACTGGTCGACTTCATTTAAATAAACAAATAAAAAATAAGATAAACTCTCAGGAATAGATAAATAATAACAAAAAAATTGTAAAGTGGAGAAAGCGAGAGCGCGCGAATGCACTCAAGCAAACACAAACAGCACAGCACGATACGTATTTTTTTTAAATTGACAAAATAAATCAAAAATAATTCAAAAATAAAAATAAGTGGAAAAGGCGAGAGTGCGCGAGCACACAGGAGCAAAGACAAGCAGCGCAGCTTGATGCGTAGTAAAAAAAATAATAAATAGACAACTGGTCGACCTCATTAGAAATAAAAACCCAAAAGATTAGATAGACAAACAAACAAACACATAAATGTGGAGAGAAGGGCAGTGCGCGCAGGAGCAAAGGCAAACAGCAGACAGACCTGAATCCTTATCTTTACAAGGTCGACCTCAGAACTTTGTTCAGTTTGTCTCGGTGACGGATAATGGAAGGAAGGGCAGGCAACTGGTCGACTTCATTTAAATAAACAAATAAAAAATAAGATAAACTCTCAGGAATAGATAAATAATAACAAAAAAATTGTAAAGTGGAGAAAGCGAGAGCGCGCGAATGCACTCAAGCAAACACAAACAGAACAGCACGATGCGTATTTTTTTTTTAAAATTGACAAAATAAATAAAAAATAAATCAAAAATAAAAATAAGTGGAAAAGGCGAGAGTGCGCGAGCACACAGGAGCAAAGACAAGCAGCGCAGCTTGATGCGTAGTATAAAAAATAATAAATAGACAACTGGTCGACCTCATTAGAAATAAAAACCCAAAAGATTAGATAGACAAACAAACAAACACATAAATGTGGAGAGAAGGGCAGTGCGCGCAGGAGCAAAGGTAAACAGCAGACAGACCTGAATCCTTATCTTTACAAGGTCGACCTCAGAACTTTGTTCAGTTTGTCTCGGTGACGGATAATGGAAGGAAGGGCAGGCAACTGGTCGACTTCATTTAAATAAACAAATAAAAACTAAGATAAACTTTACGAATAGATAAATAATAAGAAAAAATTGTAAGGTGGAGAAAGCGAGAGCGTGCGAATGCACTCAAGCAAACACAAACAGCACAGCACGATGCGTATTTTTTTTAAATTGACAAAATTAATCAAAAATAAATCAAAAATAAAAATAAGTGGAAAAGGCGAGAGTGCGCGAGCACACAGGAGCAAAGACAAGCAGCGCAGCTTGATGCGTAGTAAAAAAAAAATAATAAATAGACAACTGGTTGACCTCATTAGAAATAAAAACCCAAAAGATTAGATAGACAAACAAACAAACACATAAATGTGGAGAGAAGGGCAGTGCGCGCAGGAGCAAAGGTAAACAGCAGACAGACCTGAATCCTTATCTTTACAAGGTCGACCTCAGAACTTTGTTCAGTTTGTCTCGGTGACGGATAATGGAAGGAAGGGCAGGCAACTGGTCGACTTAATTTAAATAAACAAATAAAAACTAAGATAAACTCTCAGGAATAGATAAATAATAACAAAAAATTGTAAAGTGGAGAAAGCGAGAGCGCGCGAATGCACTCAAGCAAACACAAACAGAACAGCACGATGCGTATTTTTTTTCAAAATTCACAAAATAATTAAAAAAAAATCAAAAATAAAAATAAGTGGAAAAGGCGAGAGTGCGCGAGCACACAGGAGCAAAGACAAGCAGCGCAGCTTGATGCGTAGTAAAAAAAATAATAAATAGACAACTGTTCGACCTCATTAGAAATAAAAACCCAAAAGATTAGATAGACAAACAAACAAACACATAAATGTGGAGAGAAGGGCAGTGCGCGCAGGAGCAAAGGTAAACAGCAGACAGACCTGAATCCTTATCTTTACAAGGTCGACCTCAGAACTTTGTTCAGTTTGTCTCGGTGACGGATAATGGAAGGAAGGGCAGGCAACTGGTCGACTTCATTTAAATAAACAAATAAAAAATAAGATAAACTCTCAGGAATAGATAAATAATAACAAAATTTGTAAAGTGGAGAAAGCGAGAGCGCCCGAATGCACTCAAGCAAACACCAAGAGCACAGCACGATGCGTATTTTTTTTTTTAAAATTGACAAAATAAATAAAAAATAAATCAAAAATAAAAATAAGTGGAAAAGGCGAGAGTGCGCGAGCACACAGGAGCAAAGACAAGCAGCGCAGCTTGATGCGTAGTAAAAAAAATAATAAATAGACAACTGGTCGACCTCATTAGAAATAAAAACCCAAAAGATTAGATAGACAAACAAACAAACATATATGTGGAGAGAAGGGCAGTGCGCGCAGGAGCAAAGGCAAACAGCAGACAGACCTGAATCCTTATCTTTACAAGGTCGACCTCAGAACTTTGTTCAGTTTGTCTCGGTGACGGATAATGGAAGGAAGGGCAGGCAACTGGTCGACTTCATTTAAATAAACAAATAAAAAATAAGATAAACTCTCAGGAATAGATAAATAATAACAAAAAAATTGTAAAGTGGAGAAAGCGAGAGCGCGCGAATGCACTCAAGCAAACACAAACAGCACAGCACGATGCCTATTTTTTTTTAAATTGACAAAATTAATCAAAAATAAATCAAAAATAAAAATAAGTGGAAAAGGCGAGAGTGCGCGAGCACACAGGAGCAAAGACAAGCAGCGCAGCTTGATGCGTAGTAAAAAAAATAATAAATAGACAACTGGTCGACCTCATTAGAAATAAAAACCCAACAGATTAGATAGACAAACAAACAAACACATAAATGTGGAGAGAAGGGCAGTGCGCGCAGGAGCAAAGGTAAACAGCAGACAGACCTGAATCCTTATCTTTACAAGGTCGACCTCAGAACTTTGTTCAGTTTGTCTCGGTGACGGATAATGGAAGGAAGGGCAGGCAACTGGTCGACTTCATTTAAATAAACAAATAAAAACTAAGATAAACTCTCAGGAATAGATAAATAATAACAAAAATTGTAAAGTGGAGAAAGCGAGAGCGCGCGAATGCACTCAAGCAAACACAAACAGAACAGCACGATGCATATTTTTTTTTCAAAATTGACAAAATAAATCAAAAATAAATCAAAAATAAAAATAAGTGGAAAAGGCGAGAGTGCGCGAGCACACAGGAGCAAAGACAAGCAGCGCAGCTTGATGCGTTGTAAAAAAAATAATAAATAGACAACTGGTCGACCTCATTAGAAATAAAAAACCAAAAGATTAGATAGACAAACAAACAAACACATAAATGTGGAGAGAAGGGCAGTGCGCGCAGGAGCAAAGGTAAACAGCAGACAGACCTGAATCCTTATCTTTACAAGGTCGACCTCAGAACTTTGTTCAGTTTGTCTCGGTGACGGATAATGGAAGGAAGGGCAGGCAACTGGTCGACTTCATTTAAATAAACAAATAAAAACTAAGATAAACTCTCAGGAATAGATAAATAATAACAAAAAAATTGTAAGGTGGAGAAAGCGAGAGCGCGCGAATGCACTCAAGCAAACACAAACAGCACAGCACGATGCGTATTTTTTTTTAAATTGACAAAATTAATCAAAAATAAATCAAAAATAAAAATAAGTGGAAAAGGCGAGAGTGCGCGAGCACACAGGAGCAAAGACAAGCAGCGCAGCTTGATGCGTAGTAAAAAAAATAATAAATAGACAACTGGTCGACCTCATTAGAAATAAAAACCCAAAAGATTAGATAGACAAACAAACAAACACATAAATGTGGAGAGAAGGGCAGTGCGCGCAGGAGCAAAGGTAAACAGCAGACAGACCTGAATCCTTATCTTTACAAGGTCGACCTCAGAACTTTGTTCAGTTTGTCTCGGTGACGGATAATGGAAGGAAGGGCAGGCAACTGGTCGACTTCATTTAAATAAACAAATAAAAACTAAGATAAACTCTCAGGAATAGATAAATAATAACAAAAAAATTGTAAAGTGGAGAAAGCGAGAGCGCGCGAATGCACTCAAGCAAACACAAACAGCACAGCACGATGCGTATTTTTTTTAAATTGACAAAATAAATAAAAAATAAATCAAAAATAAAAATAAGTGGAAAAGGCGAGAGTGCGCGAGCACACAGGAGCAAAGACAAGCAGCGCAGCTTGATGCGTAGTAAAAAAAATAATGAATAGACAACTGGTCGACCTCATTAGAAATAAAAACCCAAAAGATTAGATAGACAAACAAACAAACACATAAATGTGGAGAGAAGGGCAGTGCGCGCAGGAGCAAAGGTAAACAGCAGACAGACCTGAATCCTTATCTTTACAAGGTCGACCTCAGAACTTTGTTCAGTTTGTCTCGGTGACAGATAATGGAAGGAAGGGCAGGCAACTGGTCGACTTCATTTAAATAAACAAATAAAAAATAAGATAAACTCTCAGGAATAGATAAATAATAACAAAAAAATTGTAAAGTGGAGAAAGCGAGAGCGCGCGAATGCACTCAAGCAAACACAAACAGCACAGCACGATGCGTATTTTTTTTTAAATTGACAAAATAAATCAAAAATAAATCAAAAATAAAAATAAGTGGAAAAGGCGAGAGTGCGTGAGCACACAGGAGCAAAGACAAGCAGCGCAGCTTGATGCGTAGTAAAAAAAATAATAAATAGACAACTGGTCGACCTCATTAGAAATAAAAACCCATAAGATTAGATAGACAAACAAACAAACACATAAATGTGGAGAGAAGGGCAGTGCGCGCAGGAGCAAAGGTAAACAGCAGACAGACCTGAATCCTTATTTTTACAAGGTCGACCTCAGAACTTTGTTCAGTTTGTCTCGGTGACGGATAATGGAAGGAAGGGCAGGCAACTGGTCGACTTCATTTAAATAAACAAATAAAAAATAAGATAAACTCTCAGGAATAGATAAATAATAACAAACAAATTGTAAAGTGGAGAAAGCGAGAGCGCGCGAATGCACTCAAGCAAACACAAACAGCACAGCACGATGCGTATTTTTTTTAAATTGACAAAATAAATCAAAAATAAAAATAAGTGGAAAAGTCGATAGTGAGTGAGCACACAGGAGCAAAGACAAGCAGCGCAGCTTGATGCGTAGTAAAAAAAAATAATAAATAGACAACTGGTCGACCTCATTAGAAATAAAAACCCAAAAGATTAGATAGACAAACAAACAAACACATAAATGTGGAGAGAAGGGCAGTGCGCGCAGGAGCAAAGGTAAACAGCAGACAGACCTGAATCCTTATTTTTACAAGGTCGACCTCAGAACTTTGTTCAGTTTGTCTCGGTGACGGATAATGGAAGGAAGGGCAGGCAACTGGTCGACTTCATTTAAATAAACAAATAAAAAATAAGATAAACTCTCAGGAATAGATAAATAATAACAAAAAAATTGTAAAGTGGAGAAAGCGAGAGCGCGCGAATGCACTCAAGCAATCACAAACAGCACAGCACGATGCCTATTTTTTTTTAAATTGACAAAATAAATCAAAAATAAATCAAAAATAAAAATAAGTGAAAAAGGCGAGACTGCGTGAGCACACAGGAGCAAAGACAAGCAGCGCAGCTTGATGCGTAGTAAAAAAAATAATAAATAGACAACTGGTCGACCTCATTAGAAATAAAAACCCAACAGATTAGATAGACAAACAAACAAACACATAAATGTGGAGAGAAGGGCAGTGCGCGCAGGAGCAAAGGTAAACAGCAGACAGACCTGAATCCTTATCTTTACAAGGTCGACCTCAGAACTTTGTTCAGTTTGTCTCTGTGACGGATAATGGAAGGAAGGGCAGGCAACTGGTCGACTTCATTTAAATAAACAAATAAAAAATAAGATAAACTCTCAGGAATAGATAAATAATAACAAACAAATTGTAAAGTGGAGAAAGCGAGAGCGCGCGAATGCACTCAAGCAAACACAAACAGCACAGCACGATGCGTATTCTTTTTTTAAATTGACAAAATAAATAAAAAATAAATCAAAAATAAAAATAAGTGGAAAAGGCGAGAGTGCGCGAGCACACAGGAGCAAAGACAAGCAGCGCAGCTTGATGCGTAGTAAAAAAAATAATGAATAGACAACTGGTCGACCTCATTATAAATAAAAACCCAAAAGATTAGATAGACAAACAAACAAACACATAAATGTGGAGAGAAGGGCAGTGCGCGCAGGAGCAAAGGTAAACAGCAGACAGACCTGAATCCTTATCTTTACAAGGTCGACCTCAGAACTTTGTTCAGTTTGTCTCGGTGAAGGATAATGGAAGGAAGGGCAGGCAACTGGTCGACTTCATTTAAATAAACAAATAAAAAATAAGATAAACTCTCAGGAATAGATAAATAATAACAAAAAAATTGTAAGTGGAGAAAGCAATAGCGCGCGAATGCACTCAAGCAAACACAAACAGCACAGCAGGATGCGTATTTTTTTTAAATTGACAAAATAAATCAAAAATAAAAATAAGTGGAAAAGGCGATAGTGAGTGAGCACACAGGAGCAAAGACAAGCAGCGCAGCTTGATGCGTAGTAAAAAAAATAATAAATAGACAACTGGTCGACCTCATTAGAAATAAAAACCCAAAAGATTAGATAGACAAACAAACAAACACATAAATGTGGAGAGAAGGGCAGTGCGCGCAGGAGCAAAGGTAAACAGCAGACAGACCTGAATCCTTAACTTTACAAGGTCGACCTCAGAACTTTCTTCAGTTTGTCTCTGTGACGGATAATGGAAGGAAGGGCAGGCAACTGGTCGACTTCATTTAAATAAACAAATAAAAAATAAGATAAACTCTCAGGAATAGATAAATAATAACAAAAAAATTGTAAAGTGGAGAAAGCGAGAGCGCGCGAATGCACTCAAGCAAACACAAACAGCACAGCACGATGCGTATTCTTTTTTTAAATTGACAAAATAAATAAAAAATAAATCAAAAATAAAAATAAGTGGAAAAGGCGAGAGTGCGCGAGCACACAGGAGCAAAGACAAGCAGCGCAGCTTGATGCGTAGTAAAAAAAATAATGAATAGACAACTGGTCGACCTCATTAGAAATAAAAACCCAAAAAGTTAGATAGACAAACAAACAAACACATAAATGTGGAGAGAAGGGCAGTGCGCGCAGGAGCAAAGGTAAACAGCAGACAGACCTGAATCCTTATCTTTACAAGGTCGACCTCAGAACTTTGTTCAGTTTGTCTCGGTGAAGGATAATGGAAGGAAGGGCAGGCAACTGGTCGACTTCATTTAAATAAACAAATAAAAAATAAGATAAACTCTCAGGAATAGATAAATAATAACAAAAAAAATTGTAAGTGGAGAAAGCAATAGCGCGCGAATGCACTCAAGCAAACACAAACAGCACAGCACGATGCGTATTTTTTTTAAATTGACAAAATAAATCAAAAATAAAAATAAGTGGAAAAGGCGATAGTGAGTGAGCACACAGGAGCAAAGACAAGCAGCGCAGCTTGATGCGTAGTAAAAAAAATAATAAATAGACAACTGGTCGACCTCATTAGAAATAAAAACCCAAAAGATTAGATAGACAAACAAACAAACACATAAATGTGGAGAGAAGGGCAGTGCGCGCAGGAGCAAAGGTAAACAGCAGACAGACCTGAATCCTTATCTTTACAAGGTCGACCTCAGAACTTTGTTCAGTTTGTCTCGGTGAAGGATAATGGAAGGAAGGGCAGGCAACTGGTCGACTTCATTTAAATAAACAAATAAAAAATAAGATAAACTCTCAGGAATAGATAAATAATAACAAAAAAATTGTAAGTGGAGAAAGCAATAGCGCGCGAATGCACTCAAGCAAACACAAACAGCACAGCACGATGCGTATTTTTTTTAAATTGACAAAATAAATCAAAAATAAAAATAAGTGGAAAAGGCGATAGTGAGTGAGCACACAGGAGCAAAGACAAGCAGCGCAGCTTGATGCGTAGTAAAAAAAATAATAAATAGACAACTGGTCGACCTCATTAGAAATAAAAACCCAAAAGATTAGATAGACAAACAAACAAACACATAAATGTGGAGAGAAGGGCAGTGCGCGCAGGAGCAAAGGTAAACAGCAGACAGACCTGAATCCTTATTTTTACAAGGTCGACCTCAGAACTTTGTTCAGTTTGTCTCGGTGACGGATAATGGAAGGAAGGGCAGGCAACTGGTCGACTTCATTTAAATAAACAAATAAAAAATAAGATAAACTCTCAGGAATAGATAAATAATAACAAAAAAATTGTAAAGTGGAGAAAGCGAGAGCGTGCGAATGAACTCAAGCAAACACAAACAGCACAGCACGATGCCTATTTTTTTTTAAATTGACAAAATAAATATAAAATAAATCAAAAATAAAAATAAGTGGAAAAGTCGAGAGTGCGCGAGCACACAGGAGCAAAGACAAGCAGCGCAGCTTGATGCGTAGTAAAAAAAATAATAAATAGACAACTGGTCGACCTCATTAGAAATAAAAACCCAACAGATTAGATAGACAAATAAACAAACACATAAATGTGGAGAGAAGGGCAGTGCGCGCAGGAGCAAAGGTAAGCAGCAGACAGACCTGAATCCTTATTTTTACAAGGTCGACCTCAGAACTTTGTTCACTTTGTCTCGGTGACGGATAATGGAAGGAAGGGCAGGCAACTGGTCGACTTCATTTAAATAAACAAATAAAAAATAAGATAAACTCTCACGAATAGATAAATAATAACAAAAAAATTGTAAAGTGGAGAAAGCGAGAGCGCGCGAATGCACTCAAGCAAACACAAACAGCACAGCACGATGCCTATTTTTTTTTAAATTGACAAAATAAATCAAAAATAAATCAAAAATAAAAATAAGTGGAAAAGGCGAGAGTGCGCGAGCACACAGGAGCAAAGACAAGCAGCGCAGCTTGATGCGTAGTAAAAAAAATAATAAATAGACAACTGGTCGACCTCATTAGAAATAAAAACCCAACAGATTAGATAGACAACAAACAAACACATAAATGTGGAGAGAAGGGCAGTGCGCGCAGGAGCAAAGGTAAACAGCAGACAGACCTGAATCCTTATCTTTACAAGGTCGACCTCAGAACTTTGTTCAGTTTGTCTCGGTGACGGATAATGGAAGGAAGGGCAGGCAACTGGTCGACTTCATTTAAATAAACAAATAAAAAATAAGATAAACTCTCAGGAATAGATAAATAATAACAAACAAATTGTAAAGTGGAGAAAGCGAGAGCGCGCGAATGCACTCAAGCAAACACAAACAGTACAGCACCATGCGTATTCTTTTTTTAAATTGACAAAATAAATAAAAAATAAATCAAAAATAAAAATAAGTGGAAAAGGCGAGAGTGCGCGAGCACACAGGAGCAAAGACAAGCAGCGCAGCTTGATGCGTAGTAAAAAAAATAATGAATAGACAACTGGTCGACCTCATTAGAAATAAAAACCCAAAAGATTAGATAGACAAACAAACAAACACATAAATGTGGAGAGAAGGGCAGTGCGCGCAGGAGCAAAGGTAAACAGCAGACAGACCTGAATCCTTATCTTTACAAGGTCGACCTCAGAACTTTGTTCAGTTTGTCTCGGTGACGGATAATTGAAGGAAGGGCAGGCAACTGGTCGACTTCATTTAAATAAACAAATAAAAAATAAGATAAACTCTCAGGAATAGATAAATAATAACAAAAAAATTGTAAAGTGGAGAAAGCGAGAGCGCGCGAATGCACTCAAGCAAACACAAACAGCACAGCACGATGCGTATTTTTTTTTAAAATTGACAAAATAAATCAAAAATAAATCAAAAATAAAAATAAGTGGAAAAGGCGAGAGTGCGCGAGCACACAGGAGCAAAGACAAGCAGCGCAGCTTGATGCGTAGTAAAAAAAATAATAAATAGACAACTGGTCGACCTCATTAGAAATAAAAACCCAAAAGATTAGATAGACAAACAAACAAACACATAAATGTGGAGAGAAGGGCAGTGCGCGCAGGAGCAAAGGTAAACAGCAGACAGACCTGAATCCTTATCTTTACAAGGTCGACCTCAGAACTTTGTTCAGTTTGTCTCGGTGACGGATAATGGAAGGAAGGGCAGGCAACTGGTCGACTTCATTTAAATAAACAAATAAAAAATAAGATAAACTCTCAGGAATAGATAAATAATAACAAAAAAATTGTAAAGTGGAGAAAGCGAGAGCGCGCGAATGCACTCAAGCAAACACAAACAGCACAGCACGATGCGTATTTTTTTTTAAATTGACATAATAAATCAAAAATAAATCAAAAATTAAAATAAGTGGAAAATGCGAGAGTGCGCGAGCACACAGGAGCAAAGACAAGCAGCGCAGCTTGATGCGTAGTAAAAAAAATAATGAATAGACAACTGGTCGACCTCATTAGAAATAAAAACCCAAAAGATTAGATAGACAAACAAACAAACACATAAATGTGGAGAGAAGGGCAGTGCGCGCAGGAGCAAAGGTAAACAGCAGACAGACGTGAATCCTTATCTTTACAAGGTCGACCTCAGAACTTTGTTCAGTTTGTCTCGGTGACGGATAATGGAAGGAAGGGCAGGCAACTGGTCGACTTCATTTAAATAAACAAATAAAAAATAAGATAAACTCTCAGGAATAGATAAATAATAACAAAAAAATTGTAAAGTGGAGAAAGCGAGAGCGCGCGAATGCACTCAAGCAAACACAAACAGCACAGCACGATGCGTATTTTTTTTTAAAATTGACAAAATAAATCAAAAATAAATCAAAAATAAAAATAAGTGGAAAAGGCGAGAGTGCGCGAGCACACAGGAGCAAAGACAAGCAGCGCAGCTTGATGCGTAGTAAAAAAAATAATAAATAGACAACTGGTCGACCTCATTAGAAATAAAAACCCAAAAGATTAGATAGACAAACAAACAAACACATAAATGTGGAGAGAAGGACAGTGCGCGCAGGAGCAAAGGTAAACAGCAGACAGACCTGAATCCTTATCTTTACAAGGTCGACCTCAGAACTTTGTTCAGTTTGTCTCGGTGACGGATAATGGAAGGAAGGGCAGGCAACTGGTCGACTTCATTTAAATAAACAAATAAAAAATAAGATAAACTCTCAGGAATAGATAAATAATAACAAAAAAATTGTAAAGTGGAGAAAGCGAGAGCGCGCTAATGCACTCAAGCAAACACAAACAGCACAGCACGATGCGTATTTTTTTTAATTGACAAAATAAATCAAAAATAAATCAAAAATTAAAATAAGTGGAAAAGGCGAGAGTGCGCGAGCACACAGGAGCAAAGACAAGCATCACAGCTTGATGCGTAGTAAAAAAAATAATGAATAGACAACTGGTCGACCTCATTAGAAATAAAAACCCAAAAGATTAGATAGACAAACAAACAAACACATAAATGTGGAGAGAAGGGCAGTGGGCGCAGGAGCAAAGGTAAACAGCAGACAGACCTGAATCCTTATCTTTACAAGGTCGACCTCAGAACTTTGTTCAGTTTGTCTCGGTGACAGATAATGGAAGGAAGGGCAGGCAACTGGTCGACTTCATTTAAATAAACAAATAAAAAATAAGATAAACTCTCAGGAATACATAAATAATAACAAACAAATTGTAAAGTGGAGAAAGCGAGAGCGCGCGAATGCACTCAAGCAAACACAAACAGCACAGCACGATGCGTATTTTTTTTTAAAATTGACAAAATAAATAAAAAATAAATCAAAAATAAAAATAAGTGGAAATGGCGAGAGTGCGTGAGCACACAGGAGCAAAGACAAGCAGCGCAGCTTGATGCGTAGTAAAAAAAATAATAAATAGACAACTGGTCGACCTCATTAGAAATAAAAACCCAAAAGATTAGATAGACAAACAAACAAACACATAAATGTGGAGAGAAGGGCAGTGCGCGCAGGAGCAAAGGTAAACAGCAGACAGACCTGAATCCTTATCTTTACAAGGTCGACCTCAGAACTTTGTTCAGTTTGTCTCGGTGACGGATAATGGAAGGAAGGGCAGGCAACTGGTCGACTTCATTTAAATAAACAAATAAAAAATAAGATAAACTCTCAGGAATAGATAAATAATAACAAAAAAATTGTAAAGTGGAGAAAGCGAGAGCGCGCGAATGCACTCAAGCAAACACAAACAGCACAGCACGATGCCTATTTTTTTTTAAATTGACAAAATAAATCAAAAATAAATCAAAAATAAAAATAGGTGGAAAAGGCGAGAGTGCGCGAGCACACAGGAGCAAAGACAAGCAGCGCAGCTTGATGCGTAGTAAAAAAAATAATAAATAGACAACTGGTCGACCTCATTAGAAATAAAAACACAACAGATTAGATAGACAACAAACAAACACATAAATGTGGAGAGAAGGGCAGTGCGCCCAGGAGCAAAGGTAAACAGCAGACAGACCTGAATCCTTATCTTTACAAGGTCGACCTCAGAACTTTGTTCAGTTTGTCTCGGTGACGGATAATGGAAGGAAGGGCAGGCAACTGGTCGACTTCATTTAAATAAACAATTAAAAAATAAGATAAACTCTCAGGAATAGATAAATAATAACAAAAAATTGTAAAGTGGAGAAAGCGAGAGCGCGCGAATGCACTCAAGCAAACACAAACAGCACAGCACGATGCGTATTTTTTTTAAAATTGACAAAATAAATAAAAAATAAATCAAAAATAAAAATAAGTGGAATAGGCGAGAGTACGCGAGCACACAGGAGCAAAGACAAGCAGCGCAGCTTGATGCGTAGTAAAAAAAAATAATAAATAGACAACTGGTCGACCTCATTAGAAATAAAAACCCAAAAGATTAGATAGACAAACAAACAAACACATAAATGTGGAGAGAAGGGCAGTGCACGCAGGAGCAAAGGTAAACAGCAGACAGACCTGAATCCTTATCTTTACAAGGTCGACCTCAGAACTTTGTTCAGTTTATCTCGGTGACGGATAATGGAAGGAAGGGCAGGCAACTGGTCGACTTCATTTAAATAAACAATTAAAAAATAAGATAAACTCTCAGGAATAGATAAATAATAACAAAAAATTGTAAAGTGGAGAAAGCGCGAGCGCGCGAATGCACTCAAGCAAACACAAACAGCACAGCACGATGCGTATTTTTTTTTAAATTGACAAAATAAATCAAAAATAAATCAAAAATAAAAATAAGTGGAAAAGGCGAGAGTGCGCGAGCACACAGGAGCATAGACAAGCCTCACAGCTTGATGCGTAGTAAAAAAAATAATAAATAGACAACTGGTCGACCTCATTAGAAATAAAAACCCAAAAGATTAGATAGACAAACAAACAAACACACAAATGTGGAGAGAAGGGCAGTGCGCGCAGGAGCAAATGTAAACAGCAGACAGACCTGAATCCTTATTTTTACAAGGTCGACCTCAGAACTTTGTTCAGTTTGTCTCGGTGACGGAAAATGGAAGGAAGGGCAGGCAACTGGTCGACTTCATTTAAATAAACAAATAAAAAATAAGATAAACTCTCAGGAATAGATAAATAATAACAAAAAAATTGTAAAGTGGAGAAAGCGAGAGCGCGCGAATGCACTCAAGATAACACAAACAGCACAGCACGATGCGTATTTTTTTTAAAATTGACAAAATAAATCAAAAATAAAAATAAGTGGAAAAGGCGAGAGTGCGTGAGCACACAGGAGCAAAGACAAGCAGCGCAGCTTGATGCGTAGTAAAAAAAATAATAAATAGACAACTGGTAGACCGAATTAGAAATAAAAACCCGAAAGATTAGATAGACAAACAAACAAACACATAAATGTGGAGAGAAGGGCAGTGCGCGCAGGAGCAAAGGTAAAAAGCAGACAGACCTGAATCCTTATTTTTACAAGGTCGACCTCAGAACTTTGTTCAGTTTGTCTCGGTGACGGAAAATGGAAGGAAGGGCAGGCAACTGGTCGACTTCATTTAAATAAACAAATAAAAAATAAGATAAACTCTCAGGAATAGATAAATAATAACAAAAAAATTGTAAAGTGGAGAAAGCGAGAGCGCGCGAATGCACTCAAGCAATCACAAACAGCACAGCACGATGCGTATTTTTTTTAAAATTGACAAAATAAATCAAAAATAAAAATAAGTGGAAAAGGCGAGAGTGCGTGAGCACACAGGAGCAAAGACAAGCAGCGCAGCTTGATGCGTAGTAAAAAAAATAATAAATAGACAACTGGTCGACCTCATTAGAAATAAAAACCCAAAAGATTAGATAGACAAACAAACAAACACATAAATGTGGAGAGAAGGGCAGTGCGCGCAGGAGCAAAGGTAAACAGCATACAGACCTGAATCCTTATTTTTACAAGGTCGACCTCAGAACTTTGTTCAGTTTGTCTCGGTGACGGATAATGGAAGGAAGGGCAGGCAACTGGTCGACTTCATTTAAATAAACAAATAAAAAATAAGATAAACTCTCAGGAATAGATAAATAATAACAAAAAAATTGTAAAGTGGAGAAAGCGAGAGCGCGCGAATGCACTCAAGAAACACAAACAGCACAGCACGATGCGTATTATTTTTAAATTGACAAAATAAATCAAAAATAAATCAAAAATAAAAATAAGTGGAAAAGGCGAGAGTGCGCGAGCACACAGGAGCAAAGACAAGCAGCGCAGCTTGATGCGTAGTAAAAAAAATAATAAATAGACAACTGGTCGACCTCATTAGAAATAAAAACCCAAAAGATTAGATAGACAAACAAACAAACACATAAATGTGGAGAGAAGGGCAGTGCGCGCAGGAGCAAAGGTAAACAGCAGACAGACCTGAATCCTTATCTTAACAAGGTCGACCTCAGAACTTTGTTCAGTTTGTCTCGGTGACGGATAATGGAAGGAAGGGCAGGCAACTGGTCGACTTCATTTTATTAACAAATAAAAAATAAGATAAACTCTCAGGAATAGATAAATAATAACAAACAAATTGTAAAGTGGAGAAAGCGAGAGCGCGCGAATGCACTCAAGCAAACACAAACAGCACAGCACGATGCGTATTTTTTTTAAATTGACAAAACAAATCAAAAATAAATCAAAAATAAAAATAAGTGGAAAAGGCGAGAGTGCGCGAGCACACAGGAGCAAAGACAAGCAGCGCAGCTTGATTAGTAGTAAAAAAAAATAATAAATAGACAACTGGTCGACCTCATTAGAAATAAAAACCCAAAAGATTAGATAGACAAACAAACAAACACATAAATGTGGAGAGAAGGGCAGTGCGCGCAGGAGCAAAGGTAAACAGCAGACAGACCTGAATCCTTATTTTTACAAGGTCGACCTCAGAACTTTGTTCAGTTTGTCTCGGTGACGGATAATGGAAGGAAGGGCAGGCAACTGGTCGACTTCATTTAAATAAACAAATAAAAAATAAGATAAACTCTCAGGAATAGATAAATAATAACAAAAAAATTGTAAAGTGGAGAAAGCGAGAGCGCGCGAATGCACTCAAGCAAACACAAACAGCACAGCACGATGCGTATTTTTTTAAAATTGACAAAATAAATAAAAAATAAAAATGAGTGGAAAAGGCGAGAGTTCGTGAGCACACAGGAGCAAAGACAAGCAGCGCAGCTTGATGCGTAGTAAAAAAAATAATAAATAGACAACTGGTCGACCTCATTAGAAATAAAAACCCAAAAGATTAGATAGACAAACAAACAAACACATAAATGTGGAGAGAAGGGCAGTGCGCGCAGGAGCAAAGGTAAACAGCAGACAGACCTGAATCCTTATTTTTACAAGGTCGACCTCAGAACTTTGTTCAGTTTGTCTCGGTGACGGATAATGGAAGGAAGGGCAGGCAACTGGTCGACTTCATTTAAATAAACAAATAAAAAATAAGATAAACTCTCAGGAATAGATAAATAATAACAAAAAAATTGTAAAGTGGAGAAAGCGAGAGCGCGCGAATGCACTCAAGCAAACACAAACAGCACAGCACGATGCGTATTTTTTTTTTAAATTGACAAAATAAATAAAAAATAAAAATAAGTGGAAAAGGCGAGAGTGCGCGAGCACACAGGAGCAAAGACAAGAAGCGCAGCTTGAAGCGTAGTAAAAAAAATAATAAATAGACAACTCGTCCACCTCATTAGAAATAAAAACCCAAAAGATTAGATAGACAAACAAACAAACACATAAATGTGGAGAGAAGGGCAGTGCGCGCAGGAGCAAAGGTAAACAGCAGACAGACCTGAATCCTTATCTTTACAAGGTCGACCTCAGAAATTTGTTCAGTTTGTCTCGGTGACGGATAATGGAAGGAAGGGCAGGCAACTCGTCGACTTCATTTAAATAAACAAATAAAAAATAAGATAAACTCTCAGGAATAGATAAATAATAACAAACAAATTGTAAAGTGGAGAAAGCGAGAGCGCGCGAATGCACTCAAGCAAACACAAACAGCACAGCACGATGCGTATTTTTTTTAAATTGAAAAAATAAATCAAAAATAATTCAAAAATAAAAATAAGTGGAAAAGGCGAGAGTGCGCGAGCACACAGGAGCAAAGACAAGCATCACAGCTTGATGCGTAGTAAAAAAAATAATAAATAGACATCTTGTCGACCTCATTAGAAATAAAAACCCAAAAGATTAGATAGACAAACAAACAAACACATAAATGTGGAGAGAAGGGCAGTGCGCGCAGGAGCAAAGGTAAACAGCAGACAGACGTGAATCCTTATCTTTACAAGGTCGACCTCAGAACTTTGTTCAGTTTGTCTCGGTGAAGGATAATGGAAGGAAGGGCAGGCAACTGGTCGACTTCATTTAAATAAACAAATAAAAAATAAGATAAACTCTCAGGAATAGATAAATAATAACAAAAAAATTGTAAGTGGAGAAAGCAAGAGCGCGCGAATGCACTCAAGCAAACACAAACAGCACAGCACGATGCGTATTTTTTTTAAATTGACAAAATAAATCAAAAATAAAAATAAGTGGAAAAGTCGATAGTGAGTGAGCACACAGGAGCAAAGACAAGCAGCGCAGCTTGATGCGTAGTAAAAAAAAATAATAAATAGACAACTGGTCGACCTCATTAGAAATAAAAACCCAAAAGATTAGATAGACAAACAAACAAACACATAAATGTGGAGAGAAGGGCAGTGCGCGCAGGAGCAAAGGTAAACAGCAGACAGACCTGAATCCTTATTTTTACAAGGTCGACCTCAGAACTTTGTTCAGTTTGTCTCGGTGACGGATAATGGAAGGAAGGGCAGGCAACTGGTCGACTTCATTTAAATAAACAAATAAAAAATAAGATAAACTCTCAGGAATAGATAAATAATAACAAAAAAATTGTAAAGTGGAGAAAGCGAGAGCGCGCGAATGCACTCAAGCAATCACAAACAGCACAGCACGATGCCTATTTTTTTAAATTGACAAAATAAATCAAAAATAAATCAAAAATAAAAATAAGTGAAAAAGGCGAGACTGCGTGAGCACACAGGAGCAAAGACAAGCAGCGCAGCTTGATGCGTAGTAAAAAAAATAATAAATAGACAACTGGTCGACCTCATTAGAAATAAAAACCCAACAGATTAGATAGACAAACAAACAAACACATAAATGTGGAGAGAAGGGCAGTGCGCGCAGGAGCAAAGGTAAACAGCAGACAGACCTGAATCCTTATCTTTACAAGGTCGACCTCAGAACTTTGTTCAGTTTGTCTCGGTGACGGATAATGGAAGGAAGGGCAGGCAACTGGTTGACTTCATTTAAATAAACAAATAAAAAATAAGATAAACTCTCAGGAATAGATAAATAATAACAAAAAAATTGTAAAGTGGAGAAAGCGAGAGCGCGCGAATGCACTCAAGCAAACACAAACAGCACAGCACGATGCCTATTTTTTTTAAATTGACAAAATAAATAAAAAATAAATCAAAAATAAAAATAAGTTGAAAAGGCGAGAGTGCGCGAGCACACAGGAGCAAAGACAAGCAGCGCAGCTTGATGCGTAGTAAAAAAAATAATAAATAGACAACTGGTCGACCTCATTAGAAATAAAAACCCAACAGATTAGATAGACAAACAAACAAACACATAAATGTGGAGAGAAGGGCAGTGCGCGCAGGAGCAAAGATAAACAGCAGACAGACCTGAATCCTTATCTTTACAAGGTCGACCTCAGAACTTTGTTCAGTTTGTCTCGGTGACGGATAATGGAAGGAAGGGCAGGCAACTGGTCGACTTCATTTAAATAAACAAATAAAAAATAAGATAAACTCTCAGGAATAGATAAATAATAACAAAAAAATTGTAAAGTGGAGAAAGCGAGAGCGCGCGAATGCACTCAAGCAATCACAAACAGCACAGCACGATGCCTATTTTTTTTTAAATTGACAAAATAAATCAAAAATAAATCAAAAATAAAAATAAGTGAAAAAGGCGAGACTGCGTGAGCACACAGGAGCAAAGACAAGCAGCGCAGCTTGATGGGTAGTAAAAAAAATAATAAATAGACAACTGGTCGACCTCATTAGAAATAAAAACCCAACAGATTAGATAGACAAACAAACAAACACATAAATGTGGAGAGAAGGGCAGTGCGCGCAGGAGCAAAGGTAAACAGCAGACAGACCTGAATCCTTATCTTTACAAGGTCGACCTCAGAACTTTGTTCAGTTTGTCTCTGTGACGGATAATGGAAGGAAGGGCAGGCAACTGGTCGACTTCATTTAAATAAACAAATAAAAAATAAGATAAACTCTCAGGAATAGATAAATAATAACAAAAAATTGTAAAGTGGAGAAAGCGAGAGCGCGCGAATGCACTCAAGCAATCACAAACAGCACAGCACGATGCCTATTTTTTTTTAAATTGACAAAATAAATCAAAAATAAATCAAAAATAAAAATAAGTGAAAAAGGCGAGACTGCGTGAGCACACAGGAGCAAAGACAAGCAGCGCAGCTTGATGGGTAGTAAAAAAAATAATAAATAGACAACTGGTCGACCTCATTAGAAATAAAAACCCAACAGATTAGATAGACAAACAAACAAACACATAAATGTGGAGAGAAGGGCAGTGCGCGCAGGAGCAAAGGTAAACAGCAGACAGACCTGAATCCTTATCTTTACAAGGTCGACCTCAGAACTTTGTTCAGTTTGTCTCTGTGACGGATAATGGAAGGAAGGGCAGGCAACTGGTCGACTTCATTTAAATAAACAAATAAAAAATAAGATAAACTCTCAGGAATAGATAAATAATAACAAAAAATTGTAAAGTGGAGAAAGCGAGAGCGCGCGAATGCACTCAAGCAAACACAAACAGCACAGCACGATGCGTATTTTTTTTTAAATTGACAAAATAAATCAAAAATAAATCAAAAATAAAAATAAGTGGAAAAGGCGAGAGTGCGTGAGCACACAGGAGCA
Source organism: Perognathus longimembris pacificus (assembly GCF_023159225.1). NCBI lineage: Eukaryota > Metazoa > Chordata > Mammalia > Rodentia > Heteromyidae > Perognathus > Perognathus longimembris. The sequence goes on along the minus strand of NW_025958208.1, from coordinate 1,719 downwards.
AAGACAAGCATCACAGCTTGATGCGTAGTAAAAAAAATAATAAATAGACAACTGGTCGACCTCATTAGAAATAAAAACCCAAAAGATTAGATAGACAAACAAACAAACACATAAATGTGGAGAGAAGGGCAGTGCGCGCAGGAGCAAAGGTAAACAGCAGACAGACCTGAATCCTTATCTTTACAAGGTCGACCTCAGAACTTTGTTCAGTTTGTCTCGGTGACAGATAATGGAAGGAAGGGCAGGCAACTGGTCGACTTCATTTAAATAAACAAATAAAAAATAAGATAAACTCTCAGGAATACATAAATAATAACAAAAAAATTGTAAAGTGGAGAAAGCGAGAGCGCGCGAATGCACTCAAGCAAACACAAACAGCACAGCACGATGCGTATTTTTTTTTAAATTGACACAATAAATAAAAAATAAACAAAAATAAAAATAAGTGGAAAAGGCGAGAGTGCGCGAGCACACAGGAGCAAAGACAAGCAGCGCAGCTTGATGCGTAGTAAAAAAAATAATAAATAGACAACTGGTCGACCTCATTAGAAATAAAAACCCAACAGATTAGATAGACAAACAAACAAACACATAAATGTGGAGAGAAGGGCAGTGCGCGCAGGAGCAAAGATAAACAGCAGACAGACCTGAATCCTTATCTTTACAAGGTCGACCTCAGAACTTTGTTCAGTTTGTCTCGGTGACGGATAATGGAAGGAAGGGCAGGCAACTGGTCGACTTCATTTAAATAAACAAATAAAAAATAAGATAAACTCTCAGGAATAGATAAATAATAACAAAAAAATTGTAAAGTGGAGAAAGCGAGAGCGCGCGAATGCACTCAAGCAATCACAAACAGCACAGCACGATGCCTATTTTTTTTAAATTGACAAAATAAATCAAAAATAAATCAAAAATAAAATAAGTGAAAAAGGCGAGACTGCGTGAGCACACAGGAGCAAAGACAAGCAGCGCAGCTTGATGGGTAGTAAAAAAAATAATAAATAGACCAACTGGTCGACCTCATTAGAAATAAAAACCCAACAGATTAGATAGACAAACAAACAAACACATAAATGTGGAGAGAAGGGCAGTGCGCGCAGGAGCAAAGGTAAACAGCAGACAGACCTGAATCCTTATCTTTACAAGGTCGACCTCAGAACTTTGTTCAGTTTGTCTCTGTGACGGATAATGGAAGGAAGGGCAGGCAACTGGTCGACTTCATTTAAATAAACAAATAAAAAATAAGATAAACTCTCAGGAATAGATAAATAATAACAAAAAATTGTAAAGTGGAGAAAGCGAGAGCGCGCGAATGCACTCAAGCAAACACAAACAGCACAGCACGATGCCTATTTTTTTTAAATTGACAAAATAAATAAAAAATAAATCAAAAATAAAAATAAGTGGAAAAGGCGAGAGTGCGCGAGCACACAGGAGCAAAGACAAGCAGCGCAGCTTGATGCGTAGTAAAAAAAATAATAAATAGACAACTGGTCGACCTCATTAGAAATAAAAACCCAACAGATTAGATAGACAAACAAACAAACACATAAATGTGGAGAGAAGGGCAGTGCGCGCAGGAGCAAAGGTAAACAGCAGACAGACCTGAATCCTTATCTTTACAAGGTCGACCTCAGAACTTTGTTCAGTTTGTCTCGGTGACGGATAATGGAAGGAAGGGCAGGCAACTGGTCGACTTCATTTAAATAAACAAAT